>NW_011490700.1:9835-17836 GCF_000754665.1 Bison bison bison | reverse complement strand
TATTTATTTATTTTCTAATTTTATTTTATTTTTAAACTTTACATAATTGTATTAGTTTTGCCAAATATCTGATGTGAGCTTGGATCATTAACTAGGGAGTTTTACAAATATATTGCAAATGGTACCTAAACTTTAATGTAAAATAAAACCAGTTTTAGTAATCAACCTTAGACCTAACAAAAAACCATGAAAGATATAAATAGGATACTTATTTCATATTTAGAACCTATATCCTTAAGAATAGATCATAAGCAACCTCAGAGATATAGTTGCTATTCTCAATTTATCAGTTTCTATGCTAATTTCTCAACCTGCTTTTGTTACACTTACACATAGAGTTAACAGTAATCGTTTAAATGTTTTGAGAGGAAGAAATGCATAAAGATCCTATTTTTTCAGCAATTTTGAAAATCTGTATACACAAGTGAATTATTTATAAGACTACATTTCAAAGTTTATCTTGTTATAAAGTAATTAGTTAAATATATGTAATTATACACATATGAGTTATTACAGTTTTGTTTCTTATTGAAAAATTTAAAAGAAATGTGGAAAGTATAATGGTATACAAAATTAGGAACAGATTTACAAGCCTTATGAGAAAGAAACCTGATGACAATTTCGGTGTGTATGGAAACACATTCTTATACGGTAAACTCATGTTAATCTTTGTCAATAATGAAAATTCCAAGACTTGTTAGCCTTGCAACTGTTAGCTTAAGTCCAGACGAGTGCTGTTAAACAGGATATTGACGATCAGTTAATAATTTGTGATTGCTTTAAATTCCCAACTTTTACATTGATCGAGTGAACATGATAATTTCAGTATATTCTATTATTTTGCCTGTGGCCAATCACAAGGAACATGGGAATGAAACAATTTTGTGCAGTAAGATTTAATTACTGTGTGCAAAATATGTCATCTATTATTTTATGAAAGTTAAAGTGTTAGTCACTCAGTCATGTCTGACTCTTTTGTGATTCCATGGACTGTAGCCTGCCAAGCTCCTCTGTCCATGGAATTTTCCAGACAAGGATACTGCAATGGGTTGCCATTTCCTTTTATGAAGGTGATCTTAATCCACATACTTGTTTGAGTTTCTAATTTGGCTTTTATATCTTCCTTATTTGGGAGTATGCATTTGGTGTATTAGTATAACTTTTCCTTCCAAATATTTTGTGCATTTTCGTTTACTGTTTTCTTTGCAGTCTCTTTTGGTGATTCATATTTATATATTTTATTGCATAAGTCATGTCCAACTTCTTGGTGACCTCATGGACCTAGCCTTCCAGGCTCCTCTGCCCATAGGATCTCCCAGAATACTGAAGTGGTTGTCATTTCCTTCTCCAGGTTTTTTCCCAACTCAGGAATGGAACCCACATCTCCTGCATTAGCAGGCAGGCCCTTTATCACTGAGTCACCGGGGCTAATCATGGAGGTTCATACATATACATATATATATATATATTTATATATATATATTATTGCATAAACACTTGCATATAATCAATGTAAAATATGGTCAACATGTAGCATTGTCTAACTGACTGAACTTAATTTCCAAATCTAACATACTTGTTTTGACTGTTGACTTATTTTGTTCCATGCTCCTTTGATTTTTTTTTTTTAATCTACTTTGCAGTGGGGACTTCCCTGGTGGTTCAGAAGGTAAAGAGTCTGTCTACACTGCAAGAGACCTGGGTTCAATCCCTGGGTTGGGAAGATTCCCTAGAGAAGGAAATGGCAACCCACTCCAGTATTCTTGCCTTGAAAATCCCATGGACGGAGGAGCTTGGTGCAGGCTACTGTCCATGGGGTCGCAAAGAGTTGGGCATGACTGAGTGACTTCACTTTCACTTTTGCAGTGGGGAATATTTTTTTATTTTAGGAATTTAAGTTTTCTGTTGAATTATGAAATAGTATAGTTCTTTCTTCTGATATTTCCTCTTATACCTTCCAAAAATAATGTTTAAAATACAGTGTAATAGTTCTTAAAGTCTTAAAAAATCTGAATCATTTATTCATTAACGTCTTCATTCACTCAAAAATATTTATTGATATCAAATATGTGCACATTGTCTTCACAGACAATGCAAATACTAACATAAATACATATGTCTAAGCACTCAGATTTTGGCTAAAATCTGGTGAATTCATGTTATTGATACAGTTATAATATTATGATGTGAAATGAGAAATATATTTCAATCTACTGCCAGATATACACCATACCTACAATGCCTACATCTTTTGCAGTTATATTAAGAAAATTCAAAGGATGGCTCCCTGTCTCCTCTGACAGAGAGCTGAGTATTCTTTTTTTTAATTTTTATTTATTTTTGGCTGTGCTGGGTCTTCATTGCTACACAGGCTTTTTCTCTAGTTGCGATGAGCAGGGCTGCTCTCTAGATGCAGTGCTCCGGTTTCTCATTGCCTCTTGTTGTCTTAGAGCACGGGCTCTAGAGCACAGGCTCAGCAGTGTGGCACAGAGGCTTAGCTGCTCCACAGCATGTGGGATCTTCCCTAATCAGGGATTGAACCCGTGTCCCCTGCATTGGCAGGTGGGTTCCCTACCACTGAGCCACCATGAAAGTTCACAGCTGAGTATTCTTAAGGAATGTGATGTTTGAAGTTGGATTTGGTTGTGGTTGGGCACAAAATAGAATATAATATTGCAAAATTACAAAGCTAAAAATATTGGTGAAAGTGAGTAGAAAAGCAAACGACTACAAAAGAAAGAAAGACACTGATCTAGCAGAATTCTAACCATGCATTAGATGTAACATCATTTGTCTATTCCTCTTTGAGAATTCTCTGGATCTCTTCCAAACTTTTACTTAGTTTCATTTCCACTTATATCTGTACCTCTCTTTTCTCAAAAATGTGGAAGTCCCTGGGTGGACGAGGGGGACCTATGAACCAGGAAGGTCAACAGTGAAGCAAAGAGGACCGTACAGGAGCACACAAAGTAGATCCTACCATGTAATGATATCCACTCATCATCTGCAGTTTCAAATCAGTTTTCCAAAGACTCTTCATTAAGTGTGAATTAATAGTCAAAGAATGTATGACATTTGATAAATAGTTCCAATGTTAATAATAAAAACAATGAAAACTATAAAATAAAATATTGAAATTTAGAGGTTATTAAAATAACATATATGAAGCAGAATAAGTATATTTGCATAAATATGTATCTTCTGTAGTCTACCATTTTTTATTTTGTTATAAGTATAATTGAATATCATCACTTCTTTTGAGATGAGTATATTCATCAGGTGTGTGTATCCTTATTGTTTTTCTGTAGATACTACACTTACCAACCATAGAGTTTTTCAAAATTATATATCCTAATAATACATGCTAAATATTTAAACTATTGAAAGGAAACAAATAAGTAGCAAATATTTAGGAGAAACAGATTATGCAAATCTCAGTTTTTAGATTAAAATGAACAAATGATTAAACTAAAAATATTTGATAGATACAAAGTAATTTAATCGAGTAATTCATTTCAAACAATTTTTCTGAAGCTAAGTTTTAATTATCTGTTTTACTGTTTATAGTATGACTATCTGGAGTGCTCCAAAAACCGAAACTATGTCAAGTAGAGGAAAATTACTGAAAACCAGAAACAGTTGCTTTTACATTATGCTGAGATACCTCAATTATTTTTCTCTCCTTTTCTTACATGATTTCATATAGGTCATTAGCAATTTTGATATCAGTTTACTCGCTAAAACAAGTATATGATAAATTACTTCATATATTTTAATTAAAGTGAATAATACTCATGATTATTTCACAAAATCTCATGACCTAGAAAAAAGTTATTATCAATATCATATAATGTAATGTTACCTAAATATCTCTGTACTCAAAAATCTTTATACTCATACTACATATTAATATTAAGTCTCTAATAATCCAACACTTTAGTAAAACCAACTTTAAGATGCCAGGCTGTGAAATTAGAGGGCTTTCATTTTGTCCAAATTCCATAGTCTCCAGGCTGAAGATAATGACCGAAGTTCCAATTTTCACTAATTTTTTCCCCTCAGTCTTGAGAAGGACAAACCAATATGAACTGCCTTATGGTATGAAGTTTGTGTTTTGATTAACTAGTGTTACAAAAGTTCCTGTTTAACTAGAAATATCCAATACATATTAGTGCTGGGATGAGAATAGAAAAGACAATGACTCTGTACCACCCTACCACCAAGAATATCATGAACCTGAGTAACTTCTTTTTAAACACTGTCAGGGAAATTATTAAGAATTGTAACCTTGCATATTTTTCCTCTTAGTGAAGATGTTCTAGGATCTCAGAGATTCCAACAGCTCAAAGTTCCAGGTCTCTGAGTTCATTCTGTTGGGATTCCCAGGCATTCACAGCTGGCAACACTGGCTATCCCTGCCCCTGGCTCTGCTCTACCTCTTAGCTCTCAGCTCCAACATCCTTATCCTGATCATCATCAGTAAGGAGGCAACACTGCACCAGCCCATGTACCATTTCCTAGGCATCCTGGCCGTGGTAGATATGGGCATGGCTACCAACATCATGCCCAAGATTTTGGCGATCTTGTGGTTCAATGCTAAGTCTATCAGTCTCCCTGAGTGCTTTCTGCAAATGTATGTCATACATACATTTATGCTTATGGAATCAGGCATCTTTGTCTGCATGGCTATAGATAGGTATGTAGCCATTTGTCGACCACTACGCTATCCATCAATAATCAACGAATCTTTTGTGGTCAAAGCCACTGTGTTCATGACACTCAGAAACAGTCTGTCTTCTATCCCTGTGCCTGTGTTGGCTGCTCAGAGACACTACTGCTCAAAAAACCAAATCAAACACTGTCTGTGTTCTACTCTTGGAGTCACTAGCCTATCCTGTGATGACAAGAGAATCAACAGTGTCTATCAGTTACTTCTGGCCTGGACACTCATGGGAAGTGACTTGGGTTTGATTATTATATCCTGTGTTCTAATTCTTCACTCTGTGCTGAAACTGAACTCAGCAGAAGCTGCATCCAAGGCCTTAAGCACTCACACTTCCCACCTTATCCTAATCCTTTTTTTCTATACAATTCTTATTGTCCTTTCTGTCACCCATGGTGCAACAAAGACAGTTCCCCTCATCCCAGTTCTACTCAGTGTACTTGAAAATGTCATTCCTCCTGCCCTCAACCCCATGGTCTATGCACTCAAGAACAAGGACCTGAGACATGGCTTATATAAGTTCCTTAAGCTGAGAGGATGCTCACCTTTGTAATATCCCCACATATATATCCATTATATCCTCCTAGGGTTGTAGATGTAAGAATAACTAAGAAACATTGATATTTTTTGGTTGATTTAAGTAGTCTATTGCAACTAATGATGCTTCCAAAAAAGCAGTAAAACTAATATTCAGAACCATGTTTTTCAAGAAATTTCTTTGTTATCCAAAATGATGATGATTCAAAAATCCAAAGGAAAGAGAAGCAGAGTAAATATTTTATTTTCTTACCTAGTTGCCCTGGCTAAAACTTCCAGACGATGTGGTTAAATCATATATCTGCCATTCTATTCTTTTTAATTAGAGCCTTAAAACCATGTACATTTCATATAATTACTGATAAGGTAGCACTTCCTCCTACCATTTGTCTATTGGATTTATGATGTGTCATTATATTTTTTTAAAAGATCAAGGACTTAAAACGACATTTCTCTCAAGAAGATGTACGATTGCCAACAAGCACGTGAAAAGTGCTCAGTATATGCACTCAAGAACAAGGTCAGTCAGGGCTTATATAAGTTTCTTAAGCTGGACAACAAGAGCGATTAATATGGAAAAGGTGCTCATTTTCCAAATATATATCCATCCTATTCTCTAAGATTTTGAAATGGCAAAAGAGATAAGGACACTGATACTGGCAGTTTTTCAGTTAGCATAAGGAATTTGTGGTGAAAAATGAAACTTCAAAAAAAGTACTAAAGCTAATACTTGTAATCTTAGTTGTCAAGAAAGATCTTCATTTAAAGCAGAATAACACATTGATTCTCATTACTTCAAGAAATTCAAGAGATGTGCAAGTGGAATATGCATTATTTTTCCAGACAAAGATGAATAGACACAATTAAATCAAATATCTGACAATCCTTTCTATTTAATTAGGGAATTGAATCCAGGTACAATTTATATAGCTTCTGATAGCACAGGATTTACTTCAGCCATCTGTGCATTTGCGTCCTAATGCATTTTATATCCTCTTCAGTGGACAAATAACTTGAATAGGTATTTCTCTAAAGAAGATGTACAAGGCCTACAAGCATATGAAAAGATGCTCAACATTATTTTTCATTAAACAAATTCAAATCAAAACTGCAAAAGAGACCACTATTTCCTCTAAAAGGATTTTTTCGTTTTTTGGTAAAATGAAATTAGCAAGTGTTGGTGATTTTAATGTATCGGGATCCTAGTACATTGCATTAGAAATATAAAATCATGCAAGAGCTATGGAAAACAGTTCTGGCAATTACAAAGACACATTTGCTGTGTAACTCAAGAATTCAACACTGAAGTGTCTACCTAAAATATTGGAAAGCTTGTATGAAAAAAGAACTTGTACATTCATATTCATAGCAGCACTACTAGAAAAAAGCTAGAAAGAACACTTCATCTATTGAATGTTAAAACTATATATATATGTATACAAGGAGTTATTAATCATTCATATAAAATGAAGTACTAATATATATGGTTATGTAAATGCTGTAGAGGATGTGGAAAAAGAGAACTCCCCTGCATTGTTGGTGGGAATATAAACTGGTACAGCCATCATGAGAAACAGTATGGATGCTCTTCAGAAAACTAGAAATAAAATTACCATATTATCCAGCAATCCAATGCCTGGTCATATATCCACATAAAACTCACATCCAAGAAGGTACAGGCACCAATATGTTCTTAGCAGCACTATTCACAATAGCCAAGACTATTTTACATACTTCTGGGAAACACCCGAAATAGAACCAATCTAAATGCCCATCAACAGATGTATGGATAAAGGAGATGTGGTACATATATATGATGGAGTACTATTCAGCCATAAAAAGAACAAAACAATATCACTTACAGCAACACAAGTGGACCCAGAGATGGTCATACTGAGTGAAGTCAGTCAGACAGAGAAAGACAAATCATACAATATCACTTACATGTGGAATCTAAAAAAGTGGTTAAAATGAACTTATTTACAAAAGAGAAATAGATTCATAGATACAGAATACAAATGTATGGTTTTCTGGAGAGAGCAAATGGGGGGAAAGATGGAGTGGAGATTGGGTTTAGCTGGGTTTGGCAGATGTAAACTATTATATATGGAATGAATAAGCAACAAGGTCCTGCTGTATAACACAGAGAATTATATGGAGTATCCTATGATAAATAATAATGGGAATGAATATTTTGAAATGTATATATATATATATATATATATATATAACTGAATTCCTTTCCCATATAGCAGTAATCAATACAGCTTTATAAATCAACTATACGTCAATCAAAATAAATTAAAATTATATGCTGTTATGGAGATGAAATTTGAAAGCATCATCTTAAGTGAAAAAGCTCAACATAAATGGTTAAGAATTCTATGATTTCTTTTATATAAGATAATCAGAATAGGTAAGCTCATTAAATCAGAATGCAAATTATTTATTGACAGGAGCTAGAAAACCAGGGCAATGAGTGACTGATTTCCTTTGAGGTAAAAAAAATGTTTTGGAACTATATAAAGTGCTGATATTTGCACAGCCCTGAATTTACTTTTCAAAAAGTAAAATAGTTAATTTAATGGTATATGAATTTCACCTCAATAAAAAATTATTAAGTAAAAAAACACTGTGCTAAATGTTTTCTTCTACATATAAACTTGTATCATTTTTCTGCAAAATAACATATAAATCTAAGAATGGGAAATCATTAAATAAATTGTATAAATATGTATGAT
>NW_011490700.1:7444-9341 GCF_000754665.1 Bison bison bison | reverse complement strand
CACTCCAGTACTCTTGCTTGGAAAATCCCATGGACCGAGGAGCCTGGTAGGCTGCAGTCCATGGGGTCGCGAAGAGTCGGACACGACTGAGCTACTTCACTTTCACTTTTCACTTTCCTGCACTGGAGAAGGAAATGGCAACCCACTCCAGTGTTTCTTGCCTGGAGAATCCCAGGGACGGGGGAGCCTGGTGGGCTGCTGTCTATGGGATTGCGCAGAGTCGGACACGACTGAAGTGACTTAGCAAAAGGTATAAAACTAGAAGCAGTTGTTATGTTTTATTATTAGTTATTGCCATTATATCATCATCATTATTAATCTCAAACTTTGGGCATCTAAATATTCCTCACTTAATATATATGTTTAATAAGTCTGATCTTCTAATGAAGTTCCTCAGTGTCATAAATTCATCTTCAATGTCACTTGAAAGAAAAATAAACAAATAAAGGGACATGAGAATATATGTGTTTGAGAGTAAATTAAAAGCTTTCAAAACATTGTAAATATCTTCAGCTTGTGTCCTTAAGGTCCTGACACAGAAAGTAGATAATTCTGTAAATGTTAAAATTAGTAATATTCATTAAACACTACAGTGTTCATTCTACAGCCCCTGTATATACTTTTTCACACAAAGCAAACAGATGCATATAGATGCATGCATATGAAATTGTTCTCTTGTTTATGTCTTATCTTATAAATGATAAGCAGAGAGCTGAATGCAATCTGGTTCAGGTGTTTAGGGTATTAGTCAAAAGATATCATGATTAGGCAATATATGTACATGCACAATCCTCAATTCCTTAGTCTTTTGTTATTTATACTATTGAATGTGGAATTTAAAGAAAAAAACTTCCCTGGTGGCTCAGATGGTAAAACAGCTGCCTACAACACGGGAGACCCGGGTTCGATCCCTGGGTCAGGAAGATCACCTGGAGAAGGAAATGGCAACCCACTCTAGTACTCTTGCCTGGAAAATCCCATGGATGGAGGAGTCTCGTAGGCTACAGTCCATGGGGTCACAGAGAGTCGGACGCGACTGAGCAACTTCACTTTCACTTTTCATAGGTGATAAAAATGTAAACCTTCCATTTTCCTCCTCAGATAGAAGTTAGTTTAATTCCCATGAACAGCCTGTGTATCTTTAACGCTGTGCATATGTTCTTGGGCTAAATTGCACGCGTTTTTCTTTAAATCCCACATTCAGTAGGGTAAATAACAAAAGACTAAGGAATTGAGGATTGTGCATGTACATATATTGCAGAATCGTGATATCTTATGACTAATACCCTAAACACCTGAACCAGTTGCATTCAGTTCTCTGCTTTGCTATCTAGAAACTAAGGTACTAAAGACATACAAAAGAGGGAGTAGAAGCAGAATTTTTTGTTTATTCTTTAAGCAATAAAAAAAGGTAGAGAGGGTTTTTGGATGCATATTAATTGATTATTATGTTTGCACAACTTCAGCTTTGATTCCATCTACACATTTTGGAGAAAATATAACAAATAGCATACTTTAGGTAGAAACAGATCATAAAAACTATGCTTTAAGTTTTCAAATTAGAATACTGATAGATGATTAAATTAATTATATCTTAGATATAGTATAAATAAATATTACACTCACTGTTTTGTGATTTAATTGATTTTCAATTGACATGCAATTAACCCATTCTAACAAGGATTATTCAGCATTACTATGATTGAAAAAGTTCATAATATATATTTTAAAATTTGTTCACAATTTTCCTCTTCTTACACGTGTAAGTTCTGGGAGTACCAAATCCTCAGTGATGTTATTTAGAGAGATGAAAAAATAAACAAATAAAAGGAAAATAGATGGGTGTGTGAATGATTGAAACATTCTGTAACTCAAGTGCTTTCAGTTTGTCTCCCAT
>NW_011490700.1:4095-7258 GCF_000754665.1 Bison bison bison | reverse complement strand
TGAAAGTGAAGTTGCTCAGTCGTGTCCGACTCTAGCGACCCCATGGACTGCAGCCTACCAGGCTTCTCCGTCCATGGGATTTTCCAGGCAAAAGTACTGTACTCTGCAATAAATATTAAAGTTATAATTTTTCATTTAAAATTTTGCATTTATTTTCTTTATTTTCATTCCTTTCTATTTATACATGCTCTCACACAATGCACAAATACACACACATGGAACTATTCACTTATTTACATACCACTGTATGGGTAGTAAGAACCGAAAAGTTTCATTACTTTTTAATTTTCCCATAGGAGCAATCTTGATTCCCACAAGAGCACCTGTGCCTCCAATATTTTGAAATCTCCCCTTGGGATTTGCAACACATATTTTTTCTTAAATGCTCATTTCCGTAGTACAGATAACAAAGGATTAAAAAGTTGAGAATTGTGTGCATACATGTGTATGTATATTTGTAGAATAGTGATGTTTTTTGACCAGACTCCTGACCATCTGAAACAGATTGCATTCAGCTTATTGTTTCCTCACCAGAAAACAAGGTATTAAAGGGCATATAAAAGTGAGAGTGCAGACAGGATTCTTTTACTTAGTAGGCAGTATAAAGAAGTGGAGAGTTTGGGGATGTATATGAATTGACTGTTAGATTCTCACAACTTGGGGTTTGATTCCATCTAGCCAGTTGAAGGCAGAAGTGTTGAAAAAGACTGAGCTTTCCTGGAAATGTTTATTTCCTCACAGACTGCAATCCAGTGTAACTTTCCATCATAACTATGAATATCTAGTTATTTTCCTAAACAAATAGGCATCTTTGGTTCTGTTGTAGTGAAAGTCAAGTCTAAATCACTCCCATAACAAGAAGAATGGGAGAATAGCTACACAGTGGTCACATTCTTCACCATGGTCACAAAACTCTTTTAACTGCCCTCCTATTCTTCTCAAATGAGAATCTGATTTACATTCTAGAGACGCTATTTGTGACTGTTTTTTTTTTTTTTTTAATCTATTTTAGATGGCAAATTTAGTTGGAGGAATCCACTGTCATATTGAGAGAACAAACAGTTATAAAACTGAGGACAGTCTAGTAAGGAAATAAACTGATTATCTATGGAAATTGAGAGTGAAATAACTGACAGACTATAAAATATTATATTTGATAAGTTCTGGTATTCATGTATTGATGTTACTATTTATTAATTCTTGTATATTGATTATACTTGCCCACTGACAGCACAGTATGAATCCATTTTCCTTGGAGAACAATTTAGCTTACATTCAAATCAATGTGAATTTAATTTGGCAAAGGTCTGCTGCTAAGTCACTTCAGTCATGTCCAACTCTGTGCGACCCCAGAGACAGCAGCCCACCAGGCTCCCCCATCCCGGAAAAGGTCTAATTTGTGGTTAATATTTTATTACTTGATATAAGTTTCCATCTTTAAGAGTTTGATAAATTTATAGAAAATAAGATATTCTCACGTAACAATAAAGTTAGTTTCATTAATGGACACTAGAACCATAAAAAGAAAAACACAAGAGACATAAATAGGATATTCCATCTCATATTTAAGAATTATATTCTTAAAAATAGGGCACAGGTAATTTTGGAATATTTATATCCTCAATTTCTGTGTATCTATGTTTTCCCTAGCTTTTCTACTTCTATCAATATTATATGAATTCCTAGAATTGAGTTGGTTGATCGAATATATTGAAAGGGACAAATGAGCAGCAATCTTGTTTTTCATCACTTATGACAATTTCATTTTTGCTGGCTAAATATTTTTCAAAAATGTATTTCAAAGTCTAAATTTTTTCCACTCATACAAACATGCATATATCTATGGTGTTTGTGGGCATGTGTTTTATGCATATAAATGTATATGTACATGTATATGTGAATTGTTAGTTTTGTCACTTTTAATAATGCCTGTAAAAGTTATCTGAAAAATATAATGTACACAAAGTAGAATTTCACACACCTGACAGAAAAAAAAAAAAAAACTTGATGACTATATTGGTAATCAAGGAAACATATTCTTTTATTATCAACATACATTGTTCTTTTGTCTATAATGCTGATTACAAGGTGTCTGTTAGCTTTGCAGTTATTAGCTTATGTCAACACCAGTGATGATACCTGGGAGATGAAGAATCAACTAATAAGCTGAGATATGGTAAACACTGATAACTAAGGATGCAATGAAGAGGTCCCTAGAAGAATACTCAGTAAGTGCTATCAATTGATGAGATTCACTCATAACCTGGAGTTTCAAATCACCTTTCTAAAGATTCTTTATTAAATGTGAATTGGTAGTTAAAATTGACGATTAAGAAACATTTCCAAAATATAAGATAAAAAAAACAAAGCAAGCTATAAAAATAAATCATTAAAACTGTGAAGTTTGAAATAACATTCAGGGAGCAATATAGTACCTTCCCAACCCAGGGATTGAACTCATGTTTCCTCCCATTGTGGGCAGATTCTTTACCAGCTGAACCACAGGGGAAGCCCAAGAGTACTGTAGTAGGTAGTCTATCCCTTCCCAGTAGATTTTCCCACCTTAGGACTTGAACTGGGGTCTGCTGCATTGCAGGCAGATTCTTTACCGAATTATCAGGGAAGCCTCATATATAGAAAGTGAAGTCGCTCAGTCCTGCCGACTCTTCGTGACCCCATGGACTATAGCCCACCAGGCTCCTCCATCTGTAGAATTTTCTAGGCAAGAGTACTGGAGTGGGTTGCCATTTCCTTCTCCAGGGGATCTTCCCGACCCAGGGATGTATATGTATCTATGAGTCGGACATGACTGAAGTGACTTAGCATGCAGGCATATAAATACAAATCATAAATGCGTAGTGCTTATGCTAAAGAATCTGCCTACCAGTTGTGGCAACGCGAGGGACACAAGGGGCATGAGTTTGATCTCTGGGTTAGGAAGACCCCCTGGAGGAGAAAACGGCAACGCACTCCAGTATTCTTGCCTGGAAAATCCCCAAACAGAGAAGCCTGGTGGGCTACAGTCTATGGGGCTGCAAAGAGTCAGACATGACTGAGCAACTGAGCGCAGGCACGCACACACACACATAAATATAAATACATATGTATAGTATATTCACAATAAGGAGATAAAAGTAAGATCATAGAAATTCATAATATTAGA
>NW_011490700.1:0-1220 GCF_000754665.1 Bison bison bison | reverse complement strand
TCTATGGAGTGAAAACCAAGCAGATATGAGACTGTGTCATAAGGATCCTTTTAGGTTCTAAGGATACTATATCCCACAGCATATGAAAGGGCTATATATATCAGCTAAGGGAAGAAAAATGAAGGGAAAGAGGAGCAAGGGAAAGAGAAAGGAGGAGAAGAGGGAAGAGAATGCAGGGGAGAAAATAGAAGGAAAGGGATACTTCTGTTGGCAATATAGTCAGGGTCTAATAATCCCTTCCTGAGAGCACCATTTTGGCCATGACATAGAAGAGTATTGACTACTGCATTCCCAGTGTCTCCAGAATCTCAACATTACGGGCATGGCCACCATGCTTTCTAAGTGTTTTCATCTCCTCACCCTGGGAAGGGCTCGTCTCATCATTAACCAATATCTCCATGAACAAAGACATCAAAGAATGTTGAGACAATTGAGGGAAAGAAAATCAGCATCAGTGATTGTCTGATGGAAAGAGATCATCTGCAGCCAGAAGCCACTTTATCCTATATCCAAATAGGGACTGAAATTTCCAGTTTGAAGGCTATTGTTATTTTCCTCTGGAAAATAAATTCTGTATTTTGCTCATCATTATCAAAATTCCTCTATTTTCAAAGTTGTCTTTCTGAGGAAGAACTAGGAAGTATACATGAGGTCGTTAATTTAATGAGGTCAAAGTCTCTGGATTTCTAATTTAGAAATACATTATTCACCTGACAGCATTCTTCTTTTGTGGATCTCAAATAAAACTGCTTCCCCACAGACTGGTGGTATCTGCAGGTCTATTCAAGATGGCCTTCAAAACTACATAGTCTGGAGAGACAATATAATCTGTTAAGCAAATTACGAAGCATAATGATAAATGTCGGAGAAGGCAATGACACCCCACTCCAGTACTCTTGTCTGGAAAATCCTATGGACGGAGGAATCTGGTAGGCTGCAGTCCATGGGGTCGCTATGAGTCGGACACGACTGAGCGACTTCACTTTAACTTTTCACTTTCATGCATTGGAGAAGGAAATGGCAGCCCACTCCAGTGTTCTTGCCTGGAGAATCGCAGGGACGGGGGAGCCTGGTGGGCTGCCGTCTATGGGGTGGCACAGAGTCAGATACGACTGAAGCGACTTAGCAGCAGCAGCAATGATAAATGTTATTTATAAGCACAGGATAAAAGAGGGGAAAAGTACTTATTTACAGTCTTATTTCCATCTGAGAATGAAATC
>NW_011490699.1:8976-10451 GCF_000754665.1 Bison bison bison | reverse complement strand
ATGTCTATTTAGGTCCTTTGCCCATTTTAAATCTGCACATTTTTTGGGGGCTATTGAATTATAGAATTCCTCATGCTTTTTGGAAATTAACCCTTTTCAGATATGTGGTTTGCAAATATTTTCCCATTCCATGGATTGTCTGACAACAAAAGCACAGACAACAAAAGCACAGACAACAAGTAAAAATGAACAAGTGAGATCACAATCATTTAAGCTTTTAAAGTTGAAATATAACCTGTTTGTAGAAAAGTGTATAAACTGGTATTATTATAGAGTATACCCATTCAAGCAACTGCACACAGATCAAGAAATAGAACATTTTCAGCACTCCAGATTCCTTTCTTGTGCTCACTCTCAGTCAGTACCTACCATCAACTCTAAAGATAAATACTAGATGTCTTTTAGCACTATATATTGGTTTTATCATGTTTGAACCTTATGTAAGTGGAATCATATTGTAGGTCCCCTTTGTGCTTGACTTCTTTTCTCAAATGTTAAAATCTATTGATGTTATACTTTTATGGGCATTTGAGTTGTTTCCAGTTACTCAATATTGTGAATAATGTTGCTGTAAACATTTTTGCACATGTCTCTTGACCCATGTACAGGATTCATGTACAAGATGTGTATGGTTCCGTCTGATATTTCCTTAGCTTGCATTCCTCAGAACATTGAGCCTGAGATAAAGTTTATATGTTGCTACTTTATTAGGGAGCACATTCCCAAGGCAATTAAGTCTCAGAAGAAGTGAGTCAACAAAAGTGTGTGTTCCCTGGGCCTACCACAATTTGGAATGAAAACAACTGACTGTTCAATATCACAATCTCTTCTTTGAGAGGCTATATCGATTGTCATAAGACAGTCTGACAGTGGGAAGAAAGGGAAGATTATTTATTCAGTGGATCTCCCCGTGCTCATTCTCAGTTACTCAATAATAGATCATCCCAGAGTGAATTCAATGGGAGTCCATATCGGTTCAGTTCAGTTCAGTCACTCAGTCGTGTCCAACTCTTTGTGACTCCATGGACTGCAGCACGCCAGGCTTCCCTGTCCATCACTGACTCCTGGATCTTGGTCAAAGTCATATTCATAGAGTCGGTGATGCCATCCATCCATCCCATCCTCTGTTGTCCCCTTCTCCTCCTGCCTTCAGTCTTTCTCAGCATCAGGGTCTTTTCCAGTGAGTCAGTTCTTCACATCAGGTGGCCAAAGTATTGGAGTTTCAGCTTCAGCATCAGTCCTTCCAATGAATATTAACGTCTGATTTCCTTTAGAATTGACTGGTTGGATCTCCTTGCAGTCCAAGGGACTCTCAAGAGTCTTCTCCAACACCACAGTTCAAAAGCATCAATTCTTCAGCGCTCAACTTTCTTTATGGTCAAACTCTCACATCCATACATGACTACTGGAAAAACCATAGCTTTGACTAGACAGATCTGTGTTGGCAAAGTAATGTCTCTGCTTTTTAATATGCT
>NW_011490699.1:4960-5412 GCF_000754665.1 Bison bison bison | reverse complement strand
CCATTCCAGTTCATTTTAGTTCACTGATTCCTAAAATGTTGATGTTCACTCTTGCCATCTCCTGTTTGACCACTTCTAATTTATCTTGATTCATGGACCTAGCATTCCAGGTTCCTATGCAATACTGCTCTTTACAGCATTGGACTTTACTTCCATCACCAGTCACATCCACAACTGGGCGTTGTTTCACTTTGGCTCCATCTCTTCATTCGTTCTGGATTCATTTCTCCACTCTTCTCCAATAACATATTGGGCACCTACTGACCAGGGGAGTTCATCTTTCGGTGTCATGTCTTTTTGCCTTTTCATACTGTTCATGCAGTTCTTAAGGCAAGAATACTGAAGTGGTTTGCCATTCCCATCTCCAGTGGACCAGATTTTGTCAGATCTCTCCAGCATGACCCATCCATCTTGGGTGGCCCTGCATGGCATGGCTCATAATTTCATTGAGT
>NW_011490699.1:0-855 GCF_000754665.1 Bison bison bison | reverse complement strand
ATAATAATAGCATAGTCATTAAGCATAGTCAAGGACCTTTAGTTCTTTCTCCAGAGCTATAGTTAATATTCTGAGCCATATCCTGTGAGCTGTCTTATATATACTAAAACCCTAGGTGGAAAAGTTAACTACATGATGATCAGACTGTACCCAGGACTTGAGCTGCCACAGTTATGAGAATTGACCTCAAATAAATGGGGACAAGTGCAACCTGGAACTGAACATTAACTGTACCTAAAATAACCAAGAAGATGCTAGTAATACCACTGATGACCAATTGAAGATGACTGTTAAGAGATTACTATACTGTTTCTGCATGTAATCCGCCCCTCACTTTGTCTATAAAAACTCTCACCCCTTGCTTGTTGCAGAGGGTGGAGGGTGTTGGACTTTAGACAGATATCTGCCACCCTCCCCACCAGTTGCTGGCATATGAAATAAAGCGAAATTTCCTTTCCACCAAGTTGGCCTATTTACTGGCTTTTGAGCAACAAGCAGCTGGACACCCAGCCCCCATACCTCTCGGTAACAGATTTTTGGTGCCCAACGTGGTGCAGCTACTGCTAGCTATGGCTGGCTACTGCTAACTCCTTTGCTTTCATGGCAGTTGGCTCTCCTGGGTCTTCCAGGGGAGAGTCGTGGCCATGACAGTGTATTAGCTTGCTCATGGTTAGCTAGCCCTGAGTAGGGGATTCGGGAGACTTTCCTAGCAGCTGCCAAAACTATGTGTTTTTAGGACACTCCCTATTTCTCCCTTGCTCAGCACTAACTGCGAACTTATGCTTTTCTTGGTGGAATGGAAACTTGCATTTGGGATGAGTTGATGAGCTCCAAGACTGGCTAAGTCCACTGGTG
>NW_011490698.1:23244-24734 GCF_000754665.1 Bison bison bison | reverse complement strand
TGCAATGATGTATGGCCAAAAAAAAAAAAAAGAAAATTGTCTCTCTGCCCATTTGAACCACTACTCCATCACCTTTAATGTGTTTGTGAATATTCATTATACATATATATTTATAAATTGAATCCCTTAGAAGACACAAGAATGCCTATACACTGTGGGGGAGGGGGAAGCAATTTCCTTTTGGTGTCAGTAAGGTTAACATTTCTTGAGATGGATGAAACTGGAACCTATTATACAGAGTGAAGTAAGCCAGAAAGAAAAACACCAATACAGTTTACTAAATTTTGTAGGAATCATGACAACCCACTACTTAACTTGCTGGGTTATGTAACCTGTCAATACGTTACTTTGATATATAACTCTTTGTCTTGGAAACTTAGATAACTGTGCCTTGTTCTCTAATAGGTAGAACAGTGCTCAGAGTTTTCTTAAAGAGTGTTTTACCAATTATATTTCTCATGTTGGCTTGAATAAAACTTTCCATGTCTTTCTTTGATTATTCATTAAATTTTGTTGACACAGCTGTCACTGAAAATGATCTGAAGCAGAACAGCTCTTCTACAACAATGGCTGTATAGACAGAACCACATGGAGTCTGGTAGGAGGGAAGGAAAAGTCATGTAGTCGACCTCAGTCCATGCAGGTGACCCTGAATAAGAGAGAGGTATTACAGCCTTGGGGCATCGTCTCTGGCGAGTGAAGGATTTGAGCCATGTCTTAGGTATCTCAGTCCTGAAGTCTGAAACTGGGTAGACAAACAGCCTTACTGATTTGAAGTCCAGTGGGGCTTACTGGAGAATTGTAAATAACCAAGACAACTGCTCTTAAAGTGCATTCACAGAGTTGCTTCTCCTTGTCCCAATGTAGAAAAAGCAGACTGAAAACCACCTTGTGCTCTGCCTAACTTTCTATCACCACCCCAGGACATCCTCCAGAGTGAAACAGCTTCTGGTCCAGACTCTCCTGCTCATGCACTGCTCCCTGTTAGTTCTGTGGCTACCATTGCCAGTGACAGTGTGAAATATTGGAGGGAACAGAGCCAACTCCTGTCCCAGCCCTGTTTCTGACCAGAGCAGAGGCAGCCATTGCCAGCACATGCATTAGTGCAGCCACACTGGAGGAAGCAAAACTAGCTTCAGGCAGAGGGTGCCATTACTGACTTGCAGGTCCATGCAGAAACTTGAGAAGGAGTGGAAGCAGCACCAGGGAAGAGCTTACCATTGCAGACACACATGTTCATGTCCTTATGTGGAAAATGGCAGAACTAGTTCAGCTGTATGCATCCAAATCTCTGGCCCCAATATAGCCTCTACTCAAGGTGTGTACATGGGGTAGCAAAAAACCGGATATAACTGAGCAACTAACACACACATACACACCAGTTGTGTATTCAAGGGAAACAGTGAGACAAATTAAGAAGTGCAGCCCCAAGACCACAGACCTGGCCATGATCTGAATCGAGGTAAACATCATCATCAGTTCAGTTCAGT
>NW_011490698.1:13937-22774 GCF_000754665.1 Bison bison bison | reverse complement strand
TAGTCTTGATTAGATGGACCTTTGTTGGCAAAGTAATGTCTCTGCTTTTGAATATGCTATCTAGGTTGGTCATAACTTTCCTTCCAAGGAGTAAGCATCTTTTAATTTCATGGCTGCAATCACCATATGCAGGGATTTTGGAGCCCCCAAAAATAAAGTCTGACACTGTTTCCACTGTTTCACCATCTATTTCCCATGAAGTGATGGAACCAGATGCCATGATCTTCGTTTTCTGAATGTTGAGCTTTAAGCCAACTTTGTCACTCTCCTCTTTCACTTTCATCAAGAGACGTTTTAGTTCCTCTTCATTTACTGCCATAAGGGTGGTGTCACTGCATATCTGAGGTTATTGATATTTCTCCCGGCAATTTTGATTCCAACTTGTGCTTCTTCCAGCCCAGGGTTTCTCATAATGTACTCTGCATATAAGTTAAATAAGCAGGATGACTGTACCACAATATAATCAAAAAACTGAACTTCTTCAGAGATCCTGTTCTAGCACCTTGGGACCAATCCTTGTGCCCAATAAGCCAATGAGCATAGGATAAGCCCTCACTACCACTGGCTCTGTCTACAGTTTCTCCAAACCCTGCCCTCCATCAAAAGGAGGGTATCCATCATCCATGGGAAAGATGCAGGCCATGCTCACTTTAGAGTCAGCTCTCACATCAATCCATAAGGCACACACAGATCACCTAGGGACACTCCAAGGCAAACCTTCAAGACTAGCATAAGTAGCTATTCACCTAATTTCGTAGAGACAGAGAAAATTAAACAAAATGAGAAGACAGAGAAGCATGTTTTAAAAGAAAGAACAAGAAAAAACCCTAAGGAAACAGAGATAATTTGCCTAGTGGAGATTTAATAATAATAATAAGACTGCTAACTGAATTAGAGAAAAGGATAGATAAACACAGGGTTAAAAGACAGAACTAGAAAATATAAAATAGATGCATTCAGAGCTGAATAACACAATAACTAAAACAAAAAAATAAAACAGAAGAAAATAACAGCCTTAATAATACACATGTGCTCATAAGAGATCTGGAAGAAAAAATAGTGGCATACACCTAATAAAAATAACAAAAATAAATATTTTTTATAAAGATAATAGTTTATGGAACCACTGGGATAACATCAAACATACTAATACATATTGTAGAGTCCCGAGAGAGAGAAGGACATTGAAAATATGCTTGATAAAATTATGGCGGAAAACTTTCTGATCCTGAAGAATTAAATAAAATTACTCTTAATTTAAAACAAGCATAGTTACAGATGAACATTTATGAACTCCAATGTAACGACAAATCAAAAAGCTATAATATATACACATAAATTGATTTAAACATATTTTAGTAATAACATAATAGTAATATAAACATAACATACTAGTAATATAAACATAATATTAAAGAAAATAAACTACAAGGGAATAGATTAAAATAAGAAGAAAAATACAAAGAAGTGTTACATAAATGATCAGCAAAAAAGTAGTAAAATGTCAATAAGTGCATATTTATTAAAAACTGTTTTAAATGTCAATGGAATAAATGCTCCAAACAAAAACACAGGTGATTGACAAGGAAAAAACAAAAGCAAACAAAAGCATTTTCTACATTTTACCTACAAAAGACTCAATTAAGATCAAGAGAAACAGAGAGATTGTTAGTGAGGGAATAGAAAATGTATTCCATCCAAATGGAAATTAAAACAAAGAAATTCTTAAATCAGAAAATGTAGACTTTAAAACAAAGTATAAAAATTCAAATAGAATATTATAGGTGTTATCTGACAGTAAGCTTTCATGCCTTGGTTCTTCTCCATAAGACCTTTAAATTTACTAGAGACTCAATGTGGAGAGGTAAGATATGATGGCAGGAAGTAAGACCCTGAGATCACTTTTTCTCATGGGCACACCAAAATCACAATTATCTGCAAAATAACCATTCATGAAAAGGAACAGAACCTACCAAAAATATCTAGACATTGTGATATAAAGAAGCTACCATAAAATGTGTAGGAGGGATACACTTGCAAAAGTCCTACATATCCAGGGAGTAAGTGAAAGTGAAGTCACTCAGTCCTGTCCAACTCTTTGCGACCCTGTCGACTGTAGCCTACCAGGCTCCACCGTCCATGGGATTCTCCAGGCAAGAATACTGGAGTGGGTTGCCATTTCCTTCTCCAGGGGATCTTCCCTGACCCAAGGATGGAACCCAGGTCTCCTGCATTGGAGGCAGATGCTTTAACCTCTGAGCCACCAGGGAAGTGATATATCCAAAGAAGTGACCCACAAAAAGGAGAAAAACTGCACTGCAGAGCTTCTCCAAAACATGTTAGAAATCTGAGCCCCAGGTTGGGGTCAGTTGGGGGTCCTGCATTCGGAAGATGAGCTGCCAGAGTGTTTGCCTTTGAAGGCAAACAGACTTAATTTTGAGAGTCCCAGTTGGCTCAGGGAAATAGAGATTTCACTTAAAGGATGCACACAAAATTTCACATACTTTGGGAAACAGAACAGAAGGAGTAATCTGAGAGGAGCCCGATCAGACCTACCTCTTGATCTTCAAGAGTCATCTGGAAAAGCAGGAGTTGACTGCAGCTCACTGTGAGAATTAGACATTGGTAGATGTTATTTCTGGCAGCACTTTCTACCAAGTGAACACTGGAGCTAACAAGTGCCGTTGTGTAATCCTCCCTCTAGCTTATTAACAGCAAGATCTGGCCCCACCCAACATCCTGTAGGTGCAAGTGCTAGAATGTCTCAGCATAAAAATTTAACTGGGCAAGGATACAGCCCCACTGAATCATTAAGCAGGATGACTTAAGACCCCAGAGTCAACTGTTGCCTCTGCTTACCAGAGGGCTCAGGACCCAATTCCACTCACTGTTGGGCAGGCACCAGTCTCAGAGTCTCATGAGCCATAGGTCCTGCCCGCCCTTCCCAGGGAACCTGCTATAGCTTCTAGATGAGCCTCACCCAACAGGGGCAAACAACAGACTCAAGAAAACCACAAACCTGCAGGCTGCTGACTCAGCCTGACATTTAGCAGGCCAGATTCTGCCTTGGGATGAGTTGGGCCCTGGCCCTGACAACTAGCAGAACAACACAAGTTTTGGTACACCCCAGACCATTTATGCTATACTGATAAAGGCAAACATATAGTAAATGTAGAAAATCACTCACAAAAAGCTATTATGCCAAAAGTAGCTAAATCGTTGATATCCAGAGTAAGAAATTAAGAGAGACAAAAAACAATTAAATGTAAAATATGTTACGAAAAATAGTAATCATGAGTGGAGGAGAGTACAAATGCAGGACTGTTAAAATGTGTTATAAAGTAAGAGAACAGCAACTTAAAAGAAACTATATATGTGGTATATATTATATACCAATAGTCTAAAATAGATATCCAGACAAAAATGAAAAAGACATCTAAACATAACCCCAAAGATTCATCAAATTACAAGATAAGAAAACGAACAAAAAATAGCAAGGAAAACAACCCCAAAACAATTATCAAAATAACAATAAAAGGATACATATCAATAATTACCTCAAATGTAGAGGGACCAAATGAATCAATCAAAGAATACAAAGTGACTCAATGGATACAAAAACATCTATATATTTACTGCCTACAAGAGACTCACTTCAGATCTAAAAACATAGGCAAACTGAGAGAAAAAGAATGAAAAAGGATATTTCATACAGATTGAAATTGAAAGAAAGCTGGAGTAGCAATACTTATCCCAAAGAAAATAGACATTAAAAAAAAATACTGTTACAAGAGATAAAGAAGGGCATTATACAACAATCAAGGGATCAGTTCAAGAAGATGATAGAACTAATATAAATGTATATGCAGCAAACAAAGAAACACTAAAATACATAAAACAAATATTAATAGACATAAAGGAAGAAACTAACAATAATGCAATAATATTAGTGGAATTTAACAATCTACTTTCACCAATAGATAGATCAACAATACAGAAATTCAGTTAAAAAAAGAAAAAAAATTAAGAACATCAAAAGTTACATTAAACCAGATGAATTCAGTAGATATATGTATATAGAATACTCCATGCAAAAGCACCAGAATACATATTTTTATAATATGCACATAGAGCATCCTCCATGATAAATCATGTTGGGCTGCAAAACAAGCCTTGACAAATTTAAGATTTAATCAGATCAAGTACTTTCCCAACTATAATGCTATAAGACTAGAAATTGATTACAAGAAAAGTAATTCAAAAATCACAAATATGTGGAGGCTAAACAATATGCTACTTAAACTATCAATAGATCACTGAAAAAACTAAAGGGGAGATAATACCTGGAGAAAAATGAAAAGAGAACAATCCAAGATCTATGGAGCATAGGAAAACAGTGTCTCCTAAGAGGAAACTTGATAGTGACCTAAGCATACCTCGGGAAGCAAGACAATATTGAACAAATGACCTAACCTTACATCTAAACAACAGTATCCAAAGTTAGAAGGAAAAGGTGAAAGTGAAGTCTGTCAGTTGTGTCTGACTATTTGCAACCCCATGGACTGTAGCCTGCCAGGCTCCTCTGTTCATGGGATTTTCCAAGCAAGAGTACCGAAGTGGGTTGTCATTTCCTTCTCCAGGGGATCTTCCCGACCCAGGGAGTGGAACCAGGTCTCCTGCATTATAGATGGATGCTTTACCTTCTGAGTCACCAGGGAATCTGGTAGAAGAAAAGAAATAAAAATCAGAGGAGAAATATATGAAAAGGAAACTAAAAACAGTAGAAATGGTCAATGAAACTGTCATTTGACAAGATAAACAAAATAGATAAACATTTAGCCAGAAAAATGAAGAAAGAAAGAGAGGGGGCTCACAGCAATAAAATCAGAAATATAAAAAAGAAGTTTCATCTAATATCCCAAAAGTTGATTAAGAGACTATTATGAACAGCTATCTGCCAATAAAATGCCAACCAAAAATAAATGGAAAAGTTTTTAGAAATGTTCACTTTCCCAAGAGTGAACCAGGGAGAAATAGAAAATATTAACAGACCCATCACAAGCACAGAAATTGAAACTGTAATCAGAAATCTTCCAACAAACAAAAGCCCAGGACCAGATGGCTTCACAGTTGAATTCTATTAAACAATTAGAAATAAATTAATGTCGATTCTTCTCAAGCTATTCCAAAATATTGTTGAATAATGAACACTTCCAAATTCATTCAACTATGTCAGCATTACCCTGATACCAA
This sequence comes from Bison bison bison, assembly GCF_000754665.1. Lineage (NCBI taxonomy): Eukaryota > Metazoa > Chordata > Mammalia > Artiodactyla > Bovidae > Bison > Bison bison. The sequence goes on along the minus strand of NW_011490698.1, from coordinate 17,521 downwards.
AACCAGACAAAGATATCATTAAAAAACAAATAAAATAACAGGCCAATATATTTGAAGAATATAGATGCAAAATCCTCAACAAGTTATTACCAAGCCAAATCTAACAATACATTAGAAGAATCATATACCTTAATCAAGTGAGATTTATCCCAGCAATGGAAGGATTTTGCAATATTTATAAATGAATTTATATGATATATCACATTAATAAATTAGATAATACACATTATATGATCAATTCAATAAAAATGGGAAAAGCTTTAGACAAAGTTCAATATCCATTTATATTAAAACTCTATCTAAAGGGGGTACTTTAAAAGGAGAGGGGCTGTTCTAAATCAAAGAAGAATTTATAAAAAATTTAGATATATCCAGATACAAACAGTATGCCTGATTTAGATTCTAATTTATATAAACCAGTTATAAAAATGCATTTTTCAAAATAAATAATGAACTGACTATAACTTAAAGAATTAAATAAATATTTAAACTTTACATCTACCTGCTTTGAAAACTTCTATGGACTTTTAGACATTTACATACCTTGAAGGTTTACGTTTGAATAACTGTAATTATTGTTTTGACTATTTGTGCTTGTGTGTGTATGTTAATGATAATGCACTGACAAGTAGCAACCTAATATACATATATATATATATATTTTTTTTCTTTTATATAGTTTTGCTAACTATCTCTAAAATGTCTTGGATAGAAAGTATTTTGTAAACATAAAGATTTTCCTGGATGATACTTATTTTCCCTACCTCAAACATGGAAGTAGCCAACCTGCAAGAAACTTTGATTTCTTTATGTAGAGACTAGTATTAGAGACAAAAATATCACAGCTGTGGATTTATTATCAAATATCTGTTCAGATATTTGTTATAATGTTTTACATGATATTCAGGGTAGAATGAAGTATGGTATATCAGCTATTCCTGAGATTAAATTTTCTTCTTCTTCAAAAGAGCCAGAATTTCACATTCATGTTCCAATTTAATCCTATTTCTTTTGATCTTGTTCTAATATAAGAAGTAATTTCCTCTTTTTTTGCTTTCTTTGATATATCAAGTTACGCTGATATATCATAAGGCATATATTTATGCTGGTGCCTTCTCCCAAACTTAGGAGTATTGATTTATTTATTCACTGATTTCCTTATTTACTATTTTCTTTCTGGCTTAACCATCTCAAAAAATGCTAACAAATTTTACATATACAGGTGATATTTTTCCCCTCATGATTGCTTAAATACTAATGCTTAAAAATAAAAATAGATCTCAACCTCCCTTTAAACTTAAAAAAATTTTCCAGAAACAGAAATCACCTAAATTGCTACAATTTCCAAAAACTTAAACCAAATCAATGGATAAGATGAAACAATCAAATACAAGACTTTGAGATTTTGTAGAAAACAGTCTTTTAAATGAGTGCAACTTTCTGACTTTCTAGCTAGTTTGCCTGAATATTTCACTCCACTAAAATCAATTGGGTAAATGTATTTATATTTTATTTTATTATGTGTCCCATATATTAAAATATAATTAATAATGACATAATGTATACCTAATGATCATAATAACAAGAAGGAAAACCATCTTAATCTTCTTAAATTTGACTAAAAAATTTCAACAAAATACTTTCTGTGATCTGAATATTCCATAAGGTCCAGTTCAAAAAAGAGAGAGTTATACATGAAATAACATATTGATAGGGAATCCAGTATGCCTTGCTCTCTGCCTGAGTCTATGTTGGGGAATGATCAGTTATCCTCTTCAACTAAGAATACAGTATTTGGAAGTACTTCTCATCTGGTATTTCTTTTCTGGTATCATCTCTGTTGGGACTCACGCTTCCCTATCCTTCTGGAAGTCAGCAGCACAATTTCTATCAGTTGTGAATGATGCTTTATCCAATTCCTCAATGCTTTCTCTTAGCTTAATTGTATCTGGACTGTCTGGACAGAGTTTGGCCTAAGGGCTTCATCACCTTGACTCTAAGATCCACTCTCCTTATTTTCCCAATGCCAAAAGTATTCATATCACATTAAGTAATCTTGATATTTTATAAATAAATTTATGTATGTAACTGAACATGTATTGTGCCATTTGGGTTTTCTGTCTTCAACTCTCATTAGAGATTATCAATTTCCCCACTCATTGTGCTAGTCAAATTATTAATAGAAGCCAGGACATTGTGCTTGGGTTTGCTTGTCTTGGCTAAGCCATCTTCATTTGTCCAAGGAGATCAACTGAATGGTATGTGTGAGCAGTTGTCAAATTCTGCTGATCCACTAATAACACTCCTTCAGAAACAGCTTTCAGGTTCTCAGGTCTCCCTCTGAACATCTCACTCTTCTTTTCACAGACTTTCAACAGCACTTCTAAAGTGAATACTAAATGGATTCTAAAGGGAGTGGCTTCATTATTATTACACTGCCAGGGGCAATCTGTAGTGTTGCTTTCTAAGAGAACTGTTCTAGATGAATGGAGAGAGATAAAACATGGGCTTTAGATATGAGGCCCATGAACTGAGTCAGAACTCACTGGAAGTAGGGAGCTACACAAAGCAGGCTTAATGCAGTATATCTATGTGAATCATTCTTGTACCTCTTATCTGTGAATTTTCCCATGACAGTCTCTTCCAAATGTCCTGTCAAGAGGTAAGAGAGATACTAAATTCCTATTACACCACTGCCCCTCTTTCTTCAACCTTACATTACCAAGTGTAAAGGCTTTAAGCTGAGAATTTAGAGACTTTTGTTGAAGGAATAATAAGACTGTGTAGGGAGACAGGCTTTACTGAAAAACTAATGCAGCCCAATTGTTCAGAGTCCAAGCAAGGCTTTAGCAATATGTGAACCATGAACTTCCTGATGTTCAAGCTGGTTTTAGAAAAGGCAGAGGAACCAAAGATCAAATTGCCAATATCCACTGGATCATGGAAAAAGGAAGAGAGTTCCAGAGAAACATCTATTTCTGCTTGATTGACTATACCAAAGCCTTTGACTGTGTGGATCACAATCAACTGTGGAAAATTCTGAAACAGATGGGAATACCAGACCACCTGACCTGCTTCATGAGAAATCTGTATGCAGGTCAGGAAGCAACAGTTAGAACTGGACATGGAACAACAGACTGGTTCCAAATAGGAAAAGGAATACCTCAAGGCTGTATATTGTCACCCTGCTTATTTAACTTCTATGCAGAGTACAACATGAGAAATGCTGGACTGGAAGAAACACAAGCTGGAATCAAGATTGCCAGGAGAAGTATCAATAACCTCAGATATGTAGATGACACCACCCTTATGGCAGAAAGTGAAGAGGAACTAAAAAGCCTCTTGATGAAAGTGAAAGTGGAGAGTGACAAAGTTGGCTTAAAGCTCAGCATTCAGAAAACGAAGATCATGGCATCTGGTCCCATCACTTCATGGGAAATAGATGGGGAAACAGTGGAAACAGTGTCAGACTTTATTTTTTGGGGCTCCAAAATCACTACAGATGGTGACTGCAGCCATGAAATTAAAAGACGCTTACTCCTTGGAAGGAAAGTTATGACCAACCTAGATAGCATATTCCTAAG
>NW_011490698.1:12963-13837 GCF_000754665.1 Bison bison bison | reverse complement strand
AGATCCAACCAGTCCATTCTGAAGGAGATCAGCCCTGGGATTTCTTTGGAGTGAATGATGCTAAAGCTGAAACTCCAGTACTTTGGCCACCTCATGCGACGAGTTGACTCAATGGAAAAGACTCTGATGCTGGGAGGGATTGGGGGCAGAAGGAGAAGGGGACGACAGAGGATGAGATGGCTGGATGGCATCACTGACTCGATGGACGTGAGTCTCAGTGAACTCTGGGAGTTGGTGATGGACAGGGAGGCCTGGCGTACTGCAATTCATAGGGTCGCAAAGAGTCGGACACGACAGAGCAACTGACCTGAATGGAACCTGGCCTTGGCTTTGCTTTCTTATCCAGATTCAAGTTTGGTTCAAACTAGCAAGTACTTTTCTTGTCTTTGCCATTGATTCCTGAGTCTCCTTTGAACAATCTCAGGAGAAGAAGGTGCGTGGGTATCTTCAACTTCATTCAGAGTCTTGCTTCTTCTCTATCGACATATTGCTGTCTTAAAATTGCAAAGAGAATTACAATGCGTACTAAAAGATAGGTATTAACAACAAGCTCTTTTTAAAAAGCTAGTTAAATATTTTTATTATTAATTTCTTTCCAGATCAGTACTTTCTGAGAGGAATACCAGGATGATTCTGATGCAGCCCTCTGTTTTGGAAACAGTCTATGCCTGGAAACTTAACACTTCAGAAGTAGAATTATCTATTGTTAAAATCTAATTGTAAGAAATATACAAATCTGCATTCCATGTCTGTTCAGTTCAGTTCAGTCACTCAGTCATGTCTGACTCTTTGCGACCCCATGAATTGCAGCATGCCAGGCCTCCCTGTCCATCACCAACTCCTGGAGTTCACTCAGACTCATGTCTATCAAGTC
>NW_011490698.1:8223-12820 GCF_000754665.1 Bison bison bison | reverse complement strand
TGTCATCCCCTTCTCCTCCTGCCTCCAATCCCTCCCAGCATCAGAATCTTTTCCAATGAGTCAACTCTTTGCATGAGGTGACCAAAGAACTGGAGTTTCAGTTTTAGCCTCAGTCCTTCCAATGAACAACCAACACTGATTTCTTTTAGAATGGACTGGTTGGATTTCCTTGCAGTCCATGGGATGCTCAAGAGTCTTCTCCAACACCACAGTGCAAAAGCATCAATTCTTCGGCACTCAGCTTTCTTCCCAGTCCAACTCTCACATCCATATATGACCACTAGAAAAACCATAGCCTTGACTAGACAGACCTTTGTTGGCAAAGTAATGTCTCTGCTTTTGAATATGCTATCTAGGTTGGTCATAACTTTCCTTCCAAGGAGTAAGCGTCTTTTAATTTCATGGCTGCAGTCACCATCTGCAGTGATTTTGGAGCCCAAAATAATAAATTCTGACACTGTTTCCGCTGTTTCCACTGTTTCCCCTTCTATTTCCCAGGAAGTGATGGGACCAGATGCCATGATCTTCATTTTCTGAATGTTGAGCTTTAAGCCAAATTTTTCACTCTCCACTTTCACTTTCATCAAGAGGCTTTTTAGATCCTCTTCACTTTCTGCCATAAGGGTGGTGTCATCTGCATATCTGAGGTTATTGACATTTCTCCTGGCAATCTTGATTCCAGCTTGTGCTTCTTCTAGCCCAGTGTTTCTCATGACTGTTAGCTTTTTAATTTCCATGTTTTTCAAGTTGATACCCTAATTCACAAATAATGTGTATGTTATGTATTATCTTCAGGAGTACTTAAAATATTTCAGATAACTAATTTCTTTTTAGGCATTCTCTGAGTTAAGTAACCTGTCATGTTCAAGTCCACCTAGTAAGTAAGATGTGAAAATGAAAGCAGAAACAATGGTCATCTGACTCCTGGTCAGTGTTTTTTCTACAATTCTGAGGTTTACTTTAAAACTCCTAGCCTCTCCATTTGCTAGTTTAGTAAAGATGCTCAGATTTAAATGGATTCTCTTGTTAGAGCCACCATTATTTTTCAAGGATAAGTCACAGCTAAGACTATTATTTCTTGGGACTGAGAGCAAGAGAAGTACTAGAGGAACTGACTTTTGACATGCTGGAACTAAGTTCTTGGTGACAATATTCAAGTTGTGACAATTTTGCTGTTTTCTCACTTCAAACTCAGCCCTGAGGTATAAACTAAACCTGAAAGTTATTGAGTAAACAGTTCTTAATTCAGTTGGATTTGAATTATAAATGGCCACAAATGGTTCTTTATTATTATTTTTTCTAGAAACTTAGAGTACAATTCATAAAATGATCAGTAGCCTCTAATGAAGTATGCTTTCTGTTGGCTAATGAGCTGCAATTGGCTGACACCTCTCAGTTAGTCCAGTAAGTACAGAAGGGAAGGAGTTAGGTCAGAGTTCTACCTCTCTCTTAGAGATGACTAAAGCAAATGCACCCTGTATCAATCAGAATACACACTGAGTGGAATGATGAAGTCCAAATAGCAGTGGCTTGAACAAGCTAGAGTTTTATTTCTCTCTCAGTTAAGAGGCTAAGCAGTTTCAGATTAAGTATTCCAAAGCTGATACATCAGGTTGTTCGGGATGCAGGCTAGCTCCATCTTGTCATGGTTGAAAATGATTGCTTCAGCTTATGTCAACTTACATTCATTCCATTCTGAAGGAACAGAACAAGGTAAAGGGGAGAGTATATTGCATTCTTTTTAAGTATACGAACAAGAACTAGCTCACATAAATTTCACTAACTTCCCTTTGTATAAAACCTAATCATCTGGCCAAAGCTAGCTGCAAGAGAGCTGGCAAGAAAACTAAACAAACAAAAAATACAAAGTTTAGTTGGACTGCCATTTGCTCAATTGAAAATTCCATTATTATTAAAAGATGAGAGATGGATATTGGAATGATCATCACAGTCTCTTTCATGGCCTCTAAAAGTGCCTAAAAACTTACCCTTCACAATTTTAAGGGGTAGTAAGCTATAAAGCAGCCTTGTAACCCAAAGAAATCTTCCTATGTACTCTCATTATATCAGTTCTGGTCCCATTCCCATATTCTGTATGAACTAATAACCATGTCCTGATTCACCCATTATTCTGACGTCCTCCTAGAAAAGCATGAATTTTTCACTATCAAAAGTATCTCAGTTTGGCAGATAAATGATATGTTTACTTTATCAGGGGCCCTTGTACAACATCCGGCCTTATATTCCTCCCCTCCCTCCCCAGAACCCAAGCTGTGAAAGAAAACTAGATTAGCCATCTATAGAAAAAACAAAAAATGAGGCACAAACTCCAGCTCCTACCAGAGAAGCATGACCTTTTTGTCAATAAAAATCTCCTTTTATAGTTCTAGAATTAGCAGAAGCCCTTGCACACATTAGTAGGCATCAGAGGCCCCATCTTTAATTTTTTTCTTGAGATATAAAAATTGCCAAGTTTTAAGAAGGTAAGGCTTACATGAAAACTTTTATTGTATTTCTTCTTTCAAGTTAAATAGCTGGTGTAGTACATTTCTTTCTGACATCTACATTCAGTGTTAAACCTGTGAACTGTCACCCATTTGATGAAATATTCTTTAAATAACACCAGACCAAAAGATTCTATATATGCCATTTATAACTAGAAGTTTGTTTCATTATAATCTTGTCATTACTGCTGTACCACCATAGGAAGCTTTTGAACTATCAAAGTTAGTCTGTGAACATCATCATCACTGAAACATTTTCTCATATAATGTTGGGAACAAATGTCAGAGTAAAAGCCAACACACATAACAGAAAAATTGGAAGGAAAAGGTATATCCATCTTCCTGACCTCAGCTCTCAGCTTAGGAAAGTGACCAATGTAAAAATTGATGTGTTTATCTTTTCAAGTAGGGCTATTGAAGACAACCAAGATTAAGCCTTTGAGATATTCCCAAGACTTTGAAAAGGGAGATATTCTGGACAGAAAATAAATATTGAGCTATAAAACAAGAGAAAGAGATCTTAAAGGAATGTCACAGGACAAAACCCCTGCATAGATCACTGCCTTGTCTGGACAAAAGGGTTTGCATACCTTAGTGAAGCTATGAGACATGCAGTGCAGGGCCACCCAACAGATGAGTAATAGTAGAGAGTTCTGACAAAATATGGTCCACTGAAGGAAGGAATGCCTATCCACTTAAGTATTCTTGTTTCAAGAAGCTCATGACAGTATGAAGATGAGCCTCCTAGGTCAGAAGGTGTCCTATATGCTACTGGAGAAGAAGGAAATTACTAATAGCTCCAGAAATAAGGAAGCAGATGAGCCAAGGCAGAAACAATGTTCAGCATGGGTCTGTCTAGTGGAGAAAGTAAAGGCCAATGTTGTAAAAAAACGATAATGCATAGTAACCTGGAACGTAAGTACCATGAACCAGGGTAAATTGGATGTGATCAAACAGCTGGCAAGAGTGAACATCAACATCATCAGTTCAGTTCAGTCGCTCAGTCGTGTCCGACTCTTTGTGACCCCATGAATCGCAGCACGCCAGGCCTCCCTGTCCATCACCAACTCCCGGAGTTCACTCAGACTCATGTCCATCGAGTCAGTGATGCCATCCAGCCATCTCATCCTCTGTCGTCCCCTTCTCCTCCTGCCCCCAATCCTTCCCAGCATCAGAGTCTTTTCCAATGAGTCAACTCTTCGCATGACGTGGCCAAAGTACTGGAGTTTCAGCCTCAGCATCATTCACTCCAAAGAAATCCCAGGGCTGATCTCCTTCAGAATGGAGTGGTTGGAACTCCTTGCAGTCCAAGGGACTCTCAAGAGTCTTCTCCAACACCACAGTTCAAAAGCATCAATTCTGCGGCGCTCAGCCTTCTTCACAGTCCAACTCTCACATCCATACATGACCACAGGAAAAACCATAGCCTTGACTAGACGGACCTTTGTTGGCAAAGTAATGTATCTGCTTTTCAATATGCTATCTAGGTTGGTCATAACTTTCCTTCCAAGGAGTAGGAAGGAAGGCATTCCTTCCTTCATCTTTTAATTTAATGGTTGCAGTCACCATCTGCAGTGATTATGGCGCCCCAAAAAATAAAGTTTGACACTGTTTCTACTGTCTCCCCATCTATTTCCCATAAAGTGATGGGACCGGATGCCATAATCTTCATTTTCTGAATGTTGAGCTTTAAGCCAACTTTGTCACTCTCCACTTTCACTTTCATTAAGAGGCTTTTTAGTTCCTCTTCACTTTCTGCCATGAGGGTGGTGTCATCTGCATATCTGAGGTTATTGATATTTCTCCCAGCAGTCTTGATTCTAGCTTGTGCTTCTTCCAGTCCAGCGTTTCTCATGATGTACTCTGCATAGAAGTTAAATAAGCAGGGTGACAATATACATCCTGACATACTCTTTTTCCTATTAGGAACCAGTCTGTTGTTCCATTTCCAGTTCTAACTGTTGCTTCCTGACCTGCATACAGATTTCTCAAGAGGCAAGTCAGGTGGTCTGGTATTCCCAATGCTTTCAGAATTGTCCACAGTTTATTGTGATCCACACAGTCAAAGGCTTTGGCATAGTCAATCAAGCAGA
>NW_011490698.1:2109-7604 GCF_000754665.1 Bison bison bison | reverse complement strand
ACCTCTTCTTGATATTTTTTTGCTTCTGTTAGGTCCATAGCATTTCTGTCCTTTATTGAGCCCATCTTTGCATGAAATGTTCCCTTGGTGTATCTAATTTTCTTGAAGAGATCACTAGTCTTTTGCATTCTGTTGTTTTCCTCTATTTCTTTCATTGATCACTTAGGAAGACTTTCTTATCTCTTCTTGCTATTCTTTGGAACTCTGCATTCAGATGTTTATATCTTTCCTTTTCTCCTTTGCTTTTCACTTCTCTTCTTTTCACAGCTATTTGTAAGGCCTCCTCAGACAGCCATTTTGCTTTTCTGCATTTATTTTCCATGGGGATGGTCTTGATCCCTTCCTCCTGTACAATGTCATGAACCTCTTTCCATAGTTCATCAGGCACTCTATCTGTCAGATCTAGGCCCTTAAAACTATATCTCCCTTCCACTGTATAATTATAAGGGATTTGCTTTAGGTCATACCTGAATGGTCTAGTGGTTTTCCCTACTTTCTTCAATTTAAGTCTGAATTTGGTAATAAGGAGTTCATGATCTGAGCCACAGTCAGCTCCTGGTCTTTTTTTCTGGGGACTGTATAGAGCTTCTCCATCATTGGCTCAAAGAATATAATCAATCTGATTTTGGTGTTGACCATCTGGTGATGTCCATGTGTAGAGTCTTCTCTTGTGTTGTTGGAAGAGGGTGTTTGCTATGACTGGTGCATTTTCTTGGCAAAACTCTATTAGTCATTGCCCTGGTTTATTCCGTATTCCAAGGCCAAATTTGCCTGTTACTCCAGGTGTTTCTTGACTTCCTACTTTTGCATTCCAGTCCCCTGTAATGAAAAGGACATCTTTTTTGGGTGTTAGTTCTAAAAGGTCTTGTAGGTCTTCATAGAACCGTTCAGCTTCAGCTTCTTCATCATTACTGGTTGGGGCATAGACTTGGATTACTGTGATAGTGAATGGTTTGCCTTGGAAATGAACAGAGATCATTCTGTCGTTTTTGAGATTGCATCCAAGTACTGCATTTTGGACTCTTTTGTTGACCATGATGGCTACTCTATTTCTTCTGAGGGATTCCTGCCCGCAGTAGTAGATATAATGGTCATCTGAGTTAAATTCACCCATTCTAGCCCATTTTAGTTCTCTGGTTCCTAGAATGTTGGCCTTCACTCTTGCCATCTATTGTTTGACCACTTCCAATTTTCCTTGATTCATGGACCTGACATTCCAGGTTCCTATGCAATATTGCTCTTTAGATCATCAGACCTTGCTTCTATCACCAGTCACATCCACAGCTGGGTATTCTTTTTGCTTTGGCTCCATCCCTTCATTCTTTCTGGAGTTATTTCTCCACTGATCTCCAGTAACATATTGAGCACCTACTGGCCTGGGGAGTTTCTCTTTCAGTATCCTATCATTTTGCCTTTTCATACTGTTCATGGGGTTCTCAAGGCAAGAATTCTGAAGTGGTTTGCCATTCCCTTCTCCAGTATAAATAAAGTGGGTAGGAATGGGAATGGGCAAATTTAATTCAGATAATATTCTTTCTACTGCTTTGGGCAAGAATCCCTTAGAAGAAATGGAGTAGCCTTCATAGTCCAAAATGCAGTAGTTAAGTGTAATCTCTAAAATGACAGAATAATATCAGTTTGTTTTCAAGGCAAGCCATTCACTATCACAGCAATCCAAGTCCATGCCCAAACCACTGATGCCAAAGAGGCTGCAATAGACAAATTCCATGAAGAATTTCAAGATCTCCTTGAACAAACATGAGAAAGATGTGTTTTTCATCATTGGGGATTGGAATGCAAAACTAGGAAGTCAAGATATACTTAGAGTAACAGACAAGTTTGGTCTTGGAGTACAAAATGAAGCAGGGCAAATGCTAACGTAGTGCTTGTTGTTGTTGTTGTTGTTGTTGGTTTTTCAAGAGAACACACTGGTCATAGCAAACACCATTTTCCAACAACACAAGAGATGACTTTACATATGAACATCACCAAGTGGTCAGTACTGAAATTGGATGGATTATATTCTTTGCGGCCAAAGTGGATAAGTTCTATATAGTTGGCAAAACACAAGAACTGTAGCTGGCTGTGGCTCAGATCATCAGTTCCTTGTTGCAAAATTCAGGCTTAAATAGAAGAAAGTAAGGAAAACCACTGGCCATGCAGGTATGGTCTAAATCAAATCCATTATGATTATATAGTGGAGATGATGAAAAATTCACGGGACTAAATGTGGTAGACACACTGCCTGAAAAATTGTATACAGAGGTTCCTAACACTGTATAGGAAATAGTGATCAAAACCATTCCTAAGAAAAAGAAATGCAAGAAGGAAAAATGGTTGTCTGAGGAGGCTTTACAAATAGCTGCAGAAAGAAGAGAAGTGAAAAGCAAGGGAGAAAGGCAAAAATACAAACAACTGAAAGTAGAGTTCCAGAGAATAGCAAGGAGAGATAAGAAAGTCTTCTTAAATGAACAATATAAAATAGAGGAAAACAGTAGATTGGAAAGACTAGAGATCTCTGAGAAAATTGGAGAGATCAAGGGAATATTTTTTGCAAGGATGGGCATGATAAAGCACAGAAACAGTAAGGGTCTAACAGAAGCAGAAGAGATTAAAAAGAGTTGACAAGAATATACAGAAGAAATATACACAAAGATATTAATGACCTAGATAACCAAGATTTTGAGGTAACTCACTTGTATCCAGACATCCTGGAGAGTGAAGTCAAGTGGGCCTCAGGAAACATTATTGCAAACAAAGACAGTAGCGATAATGGAATTCCAGATGATCTATATGAAATGCTAAAATATAATACTGCTAAAGTGCTGCATTCAACATGTGAGCAAATTTGAAAAACTCAACAGTGGCCACAAGACTGGAAAAGATGAGTTTTAGTTCCAATCCCAAAGAAGGTCAATACCAAGAATGTTCAAACTATTGTTTTATTGTATTCATCTCACATGCTAGTGAGGTTATGCTCAAAATCCTTTAAGCTAGGCTTCAACAGTATTTGAACTGAGAACTTCCAAGTATACAAGGTGGATTTGGAAAAGCCATAAAAACCAGAGATCAAATTGCAAACATTCATTGGATCATAAAGAAAGCAAGGGGTTTCGGAAAAGCATCTAATTATCTTCATTGACTGTTTGAATCACAATAAATTGTGAAAATTCTTAGAGAGATAGAAAAAGCAGACGACCTTACCTGTCTCTTGAGAAATTTGTATGTGGGTCAAGAAGCAAGAATTAAAATATTACAAGGAACAGCTGAGTGGTTCAAAATTGGTAAGGAGTAGGACAAGGCTATATATATTCACCATGTGTATTTAACTTCTATGCAGAGTACATCATACGAAATGTCAGGTTGGATGAATCACAAGCTGGAATCAAGATTGCCAGGAGAACTATCAACAACTTCAGATATGCAGATGACACCACTCTATTGGTGGAAAGTGAAGATGAACAAAAGAGTCTCTTGGTGAAGATGAAAGAGGAGAATGAAAAAAGCTGGTTTAAAAATAAAAATTTAAAAACTAAGATCATGGCATCCAGTCCAATCACTTCATGGCAAATTTAAGGGGTAAAACTGGAAGCAGTGACAAATTTTCTTTTCTCGGGTTCCCAAATCACTGCCGATGGCCTGCAACCATGAAATTAAAAGACATTTGTTCCTCGGAAGGAAAGCTATGACAAACCTAGACAGCATATAAGAGACAGCAAAAGAGACACTGATGTATAGAACAGTCTTTTGGACTCAGTGGGAGAGGGAGAGGGTGGGATGATTTGGGAGAATGACATTGAAACATGTATAATATCATATATGAAAAAAAATAAAATAATAATAAAAATTTTAAAATAAAAATAAACAGGAGAGATATTACTTTCCCAACAAAGGTAGTAATTGTCAAAGTTATGGTTTTTACCAGTAGTCATGTATGGATTTGAGAGTTGGACCATAAAGCAGACTAAGCACCAAAAAATTGGTGCTTTTGAGGTTTGGGGAAGACTCTTGAGAGTCGCTTGGACAAAAAGGCTATCAAACAAGTCAATCCTAAGGGAAATCAACCTTGAATATTAACTGGAAGTACTGATGCTGAAGCTGAAGCTTCAATACTTTGGCTGCCTGATTCAAAGAGCCTTGCTGTTGTTGTTGTTCAGTCACCTGTCACATCACTCTGTGAATCCACGAATTGCAGCATGCCAGGCTTCCCTGTCCTTCCTCATCTCCTGGAGCTTGTTCAAACTCAAGTCCATTGAGTTAGTGATGCCATTCAGCCAACTCAGCCTCTGTCATCCTCTTCTCCTCCTGCCTTCAATCTTTCCCAGCATAAGGGTCTTTCCTAATGAGTTGACTCTTTGTATAAGGTGGCCAAACTACTGGAGCTTCAACTTCAGCATAGGTCCTTCTAATGATTATTCAGGATTGATTTCCTTTAGGATTGATTGGTTTGATCTCCTTCTCAAGAGTCTTCTCAATACCACAGTTCAATGCATCATCCTTTGACACTCAGCCTTCTTTATGGCCCAACTTTAACATACATACATGACTACTCTAAAAACCTTAGCTTTGACTAGACAGAACTTTGTTGGCAAAGTAATGTCTCTTATTTTAATATGTTGTCAAGTTTGCCATAGCTTTTCTTCCAAAAGACAAATGTCTTTTCATTTCATGGCTACAATTACCATCTGCAGTGATTTTGGAGCCCAAGAAAGTAAAGTCTGTCACTGTTTCCATTGTTCCCCCATCTATTTATCATGAAATGATGGGATTGGAGGCCATGATCTTAGTTTATTGAATGCTGAGTTTTAAGACAGCTTTTTCACTCTCCTTTTTCACCTTCATTAAGAGGCTCTTTAGTCTTGCTTTGCTTTCTGCCATTAGGGTGTCATCTGCATATCTGAAGTTATTGATATTTCACCCTGCAATCTTGATTCCAACTTATGTTTTTCCAACTCAGCATTTCACTGATATACTTTATATATATGTTATATAAGTAGGGTGAAAATGTACAGCCTTTACATACTCCTTTCCCAATTTGGAATCTGTCTGTTCCTCCATGTCTGGTTCTAACTGTTGTTTCTTGACCTGCATGCAGGTTTCTCAGGAAGCAGGTAAAGTCTGGTATTCACATCTCTTGAGAAATTGTTCACAGTTTGTTGTAATCCCCACAAAGGTGTTAACATAGTCAATGAAGTAAAAGTAGATGTTTTCTGAATTCATTTGCTTTTTCTATGATCTAACGGATGCTGGCAATTTGATCCCTAGTTTTTCTGGCTTTTCTAAATCCAGCTTGAACATCTGGAAGTTCTCAGTTCATGTACTGTTGAAGTCTGGCTTGGAGAATTTTGAGCAACACTTTGCTAGTATGTGAAAGGAGTGCAATCCTGTGGTAGTTTGACTATCTTTAGCATTTCCCCTCTTTGAGATTCAAATGAAAATTGACCTTCTCCAGTCCTTTGATCACTGCTGAGTTTTCCAAATTTGCTGGCATATTG
>NW_011490698.1:0-617 GCF_000754665.1 Bison bison bison | reverse complement strand
AAGAATATATTGAAGTGTACTGGGAAATAATTCTAGGTTGTTGAGTCTATGGCCTACTGTACTTGATAAATTGTCTGGCCTGATACTTTTCCAAATGATAGCATCAATTAGAGGTCAAGTGAAGTCCATTGCTGTATAATTTTTATTTCCCTTTCTGTCTACTCCTCCTAACTTAACACTCTGTCCTCTAATAAGCCACTGCTTATATCAATATTAACTCTATAAAAATGACCTTATCTGAAAGAAATAAATTGCCAAAAGTTATGAGAATGTTGGAAAGTGTCATCCAATCCCCTTATATCATGGTTCAGAAATCTCACAAAAATGACCTATTAGTATTTGATTTTTTCCCCTTTTATTCTCTTTTATTTGGACAACTCTTATTCTTTGTACTCTAATGCTGTCATAACCGTTAACATGTGAACTCCTCTTCTTGGTCTCCCAAAGTGGGTCATTTAATTAGTTTTTTTTTTTTTTAATGCAGCAATTTTTTTTTTTTTTATGCAGCAACTAACTTCCATTTCAGAGAGCCCTCAGCTCATAACAACCATTACTATCCTCCTATAAGAGGTGAAAAAAATACCCAAAGGCCTTCCTAATGAGTCCAACAGTCCCTG
>NW_011490697.1:34672-35347 GCF_000754665.1 Bison bison bison | reverse complement strand
TCAGTTAGGATTTTTATGCTTATATCAGAAGTTAAGAGCTGTCCTTCGGTACTTCATTATGAATGTTTTTAAATCTGAGACAAATTTAGATATTTTTATACACTATAACCTAACTTAGCACATTATGGGGACTGTCTGCTTTAATTTTTATAGAAGTTCATGCTGTGATATAGTCTTCTTATGTAGTATGACTTCATTCTCTATTATAGAAATAAGACAGAGGGATTTAATGTACTGATCAAAGGTATGACCAAGAAAGGTATGGAGTCTTGATTAGGTGTTTTGATTGTCAGAATGCTTTCAGTTCATAAATTTTGTGGCGGTGATTTGAAATTAGAGATGACTTTGCAGCTGGTTATATTTTTGTGTAATCTAAAATAATTATATACATGTATTACATAGGACAGTATCAAATACTTATAACTGTACTGCCTCAAATACCATAAGTGAAAAGGTATAAAATTTATTCTAGTCCAGCATTTTCTAAATTGACTGTTCTTAAAAATTACCAATTTCACAGTATACTAACGCATATATATGGAATTTAGAAAGATGGTAACGACAACCCTGTATGCGAGACAGCAAAAGAGACACAGATATAGAAGTCTTTTGGACTCTGTGGGAGAGGAGGAGGGGGAGATGATTTGGGAGAATGGCATTAAACATGTATAATAT
>NW_011490697.1:28966-32429 GCF_000754665.1 Bison bison bison | reverse complement strand
GACTGCAAGGAGATCCAACCAGTCCATTCTGAAGATCAGCCCTGGGATTTCTTTGGAAGGAATAATGCTAAAGCTGAAACTCCAGTACTTTGGCCACCTCATGTGAAGAGTTGACTCATTGGAAAGGACTTTGATGTGGGAGGGATTGGGGGCAGGAGGAGAAGGGGACGACAGAGGATGAGATGGCTGGATGGCATCATTGACTCGATAGACGTGAGTCTGAGTGAACTCCGGGAGTTGGTGATGGACAGGGAGGCCTGGAGTGCTGCGATTCATGGGGTCGCAAAGAGTCAGACACGACTGAGCGGCTGAACTGAACTGAAATTGACTATTCTTAAAAATTATCAAGGACTATAGTTCAAATGCAAATTATGATTCAGAAGGTCTGATTCAAGGTACCAGGGACTCCGTATTTCTGACAATGTCCTACATGTTCTTGATGCTGCAGTTCTTTGTCTGGGTAACGAGAAAATGATTCTGTTAGATTCAGGCATAAACTGTTTTAGGTCTTCATTAAGACTCTTCCATGTATGTAATTCTGAAGGACACATTTCACTCACTTTTGCAAGCAGTGGTAAATTCTGTTTGATTTATTTTAGTGGAAGAAGTCAAGGGTGGGACGATTTGAGAGACTAGCATTGAAATATGTACATCACCAGATTTAAAACAGATGACCAGTGCAAGAATGATCCATGAAGCAGGGCACCCAAAGCCAGGGCTCTGGGACAACCCAGAAGGATAGAGCAGGGAGGGAGGTGGGAGGGGGGTTCAGGATGGAGAGGACACATGTATACCTATGGCCAATTCATGTTGATATATGGCAAAAACCATCAAAAATATTGTATGGTAATTAGCCTCCAATTAAAATAGTTTTTTAAAAAGAACTTTTTAGTGACATCGTGATATATATCTGAGAAAAAACACTTTAATAGGCAGAATAAGATACTCAAAAGATAACTACACCCCATTCTCAAGATCTTTTGAATATCCTATCTAGGTAGCAAGGGAGATACTCGAGTGGGTAGCCCATCCCTTCTCCAGGGGATCTTCCCAACCCAGGAATTGAACCGGGGTCTCCTGCATTGCAGGCAAATTCTTTACCATCTGAGCTACCAGAGAAGCCCCAGATTATATTAGCAAATGGGATAAAGTGGATAATCATTGATCTTGATATCAGATTAGCATTAATATTCAGCTTGGAATCATGTAATCACAATGATCTTCTAAATGCAGACGAGAAAGGAAGAAAAATTAGAGTCAGATAGATATTTTCAAATGCTCTGCACTTGGGTTTGAAGAAGGAGGAAAGACTATGTACCAAGGAATGCTGGTGGCCACTAGAGGTAAAACAGCAAAGTGAATGCATTGTCCTCTGGAGCATTCAGGAGGATCATGGTCCTGCAGACATCATAATTTTAGCTCAGTGAGACTTCACACCTCTGAAGAATTTTATGATACATATATGTTTTAAGGCACTAACATGGTAATTTGTTATAGAACTTTATGACAGGCTTATGTCTTAAGCCTCTAGTGTGGTAATTTGTTACAACAGCATGCATGCATGCTAAGTCACTTCAGTGGTGTCTGATTCTTTGTGACCCCATGGACTATAGCCCTCCAGGCTCCTCTGTCCATGGTGATTCTTGAGGCAAGAATACTGCAGTGAGTTGCCATGTCCTCCTCCAGGGGATCTTCCCAAACCAGGGATGGAACCTGTGTCTCTTGTGGGAGCAATAGTAATCTAATACAGATGTTGTTCTTGGAGCTGAATTTAAACCTTTCAATTCAATCAGTGAGCTTCCCTTATCTAAAGGTATTTTGTGGTGAAATCCTACCTTAAACAGAAGGAGACGATTGAGTCATTTTTGAGGTATTCTGACTCATTAGCTGCTGGAGAGAATTTCTCATTGCCTAAACATAAATACGGTTCTAACTGTGAGGTCTTTGAGGATTTAAGATGAGAAATGTAAATCATTATTAATATTATGGGCACACATTCTGCTTCAAAGCTTTCTGTCAAAATTTCTAAATTATATTTTCTGTTATTTCAATCATCTGTTCACTTCCATCCCTCTAACTTCCTCTCAAGTTTTCTTTCAACTTGGGATGGATTACAAATGAGACTGTAGGCATGTGCATACAAGTGTGAGTGTATTTATTTCAGACAAAGGTGCATACAGATGCAGGCACATATATACATACATATACATCTAATCTTGAACTTAGGTTGAAAAGCCAATGACTTTTCTAACATAAACGACTTTTCAAAAAGAAAGGACTCAGCAAAGTGTTTCTATACATTTCATTCATTCTTCACAGCATCCATGTGAAGTTTGAATTTGTCATCTCAACTTTTCTTCTGAAGTAAGTAAACCTGAGACTCAGGTCAATTATGTTATTAACAATATCCTTTCAAAGAAATTAAAACATGTTGTGCATTTTTGAAGTATTTAAAAAATGAACCCGGTGGTACATACAGCTAATTTTTGAAATTCTACAAATAGTATACTTTAAAAAATGGCAGTTTATTGAATGTAATTACTCTTCAAGGAATTATAATTTAAAACTTCTGGTTTGCATGGTTCAGGGCAACAAGGAAAGTCTATGTAGTTGAGTCAAACAGAAAATTGGGAGATATCTCTTTAAACAAGGAAGAAAGAAAAGTGTTATATATGGATATAAGAATAGTGATAAAAATATGAAGAAATTACCATTTGATACCTTTAACACTGAAACATCTTTCAGTGTTTTTCTTGTAAACTAAAGACTAACCTACGTATATAAAAATAAGAAATTGACATAAAGTGGTTCAAAACAGAAGAGCACTACAACTGCACACACCTCATGGAGGGAACATTAAAACACAAAATAGAGCCAAGCAGCTGACAGCAGACACATGAAGAAGAGACTATCAGAACTCAGATCAAATCCCCATAGTGCATTCCTGTTTGAGAGTAAAGACATTATGTTAAACCATTTGCTTTTAGGACAACTTGTTATGCAGCAACAAACTGATAAAATAATCCAAGTGAATAGCTCAGTAAAATTATAATAACGTAGGTCTTCTCATTCTAGGCATTTGTTCTGATATTTGAATAGCATTTATAGTTACTCAGTTATTGAAGTATATTTCATATAACTGTATTAAAAATAAATTACATTGAGGTTCTCATGTAGGTAACCATGCCAGGTTAAAAGGATATGCCTGTTTGTTCAAAAATCTGTGACTCTGAATCACAGATCAGAAGGAATTTAAGTTCCTTAGTGAGCTGGACTTTGGAGATATACATACACACACACACATATGATACTTATATTGCTCATTCAATATCCTTTAGTGGTTATGACCCAAAGCAATCTACAGATTCAATGCAATCCCTATCAAGCTACCAACAGTATTTTTCACAGAGCTAGAACAAATAATTTCACAATTTGTATGGAAATACAAAAAGCCTCGAAAAGC
>NW_011490697.1:27682-28075 GCF_000754665.1 Bison bison bison | reverse complement strand
AGGGACCCCTCTTATACTGTTGGTGGGAATGCAAACTAGTACAGCCACTATGGAGAACAGTGTGGAGATTCCTTAAAAAAAAAAAAACTGGAAATAGAACTGCCATACGACCCAGCAATCCCACTGCTGGGCATACACACCAAGGAAACCAGAACTGAAAGAGCCATGTGTATCCCAATATTCATCACAGCACTGTTTATAATAGCCAGGACATGGAAGCAACCTAGAGTTCCATCAGCAGATGAATGGATAAGAAAGCTGTGGTACATGTACACAATGGAGTATTACTCAGCCATTCAAAAGAATATATTTGAATCAGTTCTAATGAGGTGTATGAAACTGGAACCTATTATACAGACTGAAGTAAGCCAGAAAGAAAAACAGTATACTAAC
>NW_011490697.1:11540-27301 GCF_000754665.1 Bison bison bison | reverse complement strand
ACCATGAGTAACAAGAGATGTGAAAAGTAGTTCAAAATATGCAAAAGTGTGATCTATTTGCACCACGTATGAAGAACATTCCTTTTCATTTTTGTTTAAGGCAAGGATTTGCAAGTGAGGAATATTTGAGTGATGGCTCAATTCCTTCAGTTAAAAAAATATTGGAGAGAGCATAAGATGACTGACACAGATTTTACCACACAAAATTTTAAATTCTCAGAAATTCTGCACAAATAATTGTATACATAATGACATATTAAAGGGCAAACAGCAATCTTGATCATAAACATCCAAATCTTAGTTTGAAAGCACATAATAATTTAAAAGAAAAACAGGAGCAAAAACATGCTGAATTTCCTATATGAAAGCAAAGAACTTGACTGGTCAGTTTTAAAAGGAGGCAGTGATAGGCTAATGATTCTACCAGATCAAACCAGGCAATCCAAAGGAAATCAGTTGTGAATATTCATTGGAAAGACTGATGCTGAAGCTGGAGCTCCACTACTTTGGCCACCTGATGTGAAGAGCTGACTCACTTGAAAAGACCCCTATGCTGGGAAAGATTGAAGGCAGGAGAAGGGAATGACAGAGGATGAGATGGTTGGATGGCATCATCGACTTGATGGACATGAGTCTGAGCAAGCTCTGGGAGCTGGAGATGGACAGGAAAGCCTGGCCTGCTGCAGTCCATGTGGTCACAAAGAGTCAGACACAATTGAGCAACTGAACTGAACTGAATGATTCTACACATATATTTAATATTATAGGAAATGAAATAATTGCAGGGTAAGCTCTTTGGCATACAATTTTGATATAATAATCTTTTTTTATTTGAATATTAAGAGGGTGGAGACACTGAAATGTATGCTTCATCAAGGACTGTTGCAGGGGAAATGTTGGCCGGCATTCTAGGTCTGGATCTTATTCATCATAGTTAAATATGCTTCTGCTAGAAAAACATGCTGCGTCACTGTACATCCGTCCACAGCTAATACCCTTTAACTCTACTTCAGTTAAAGACAAACGTACTTGGACTTAGGTTCTAATTTGACTGAAAACTTATATTGTAAGTTTACAATATAAACTTACTAGCTTACAAACAGTTGGAGGATATTAAATTTGCTTGCTCAGATGACTAAGGTTTTACTGTTTGTAAAGCTTGGCTGAGGGAACATTTTCAGTGGTTTGAATTTAAAAACCACCGTTTTCTCTCCTTGGTTTTAGGTCTTACCCTATTTAACTATTAGGCTGTCTCAGGTCCTTGCGGAGTGTATTGATGAGAATACTGGAACGGGTTTGAAATCCAGTTCTCAAATATTTTCATGTGCAGGTTGATATAAGGTGATGACCAAGGAAACTGCTTTAGTTTCCTCAGAACTCTTCATGAACTAGCTTTAGCATTCAATAAGATCATCTTATTTCTTGGATGATTTTTTTCTACTTATTTGCTCTACTATAATAGATACATTACCAATATGAAATGTTGGTTTCTTGCTAGTGTTAAATGTTACCTGGTCATAGTATTTGGTTTGCATGATAAATTGCTGAATATATTTTATTGCTATTTTCTTGGAGTTTTTAAAATAATATGAAAATTAGAGATAAGTCTTTGGTTTTTCTTATGCTGCTGCTATTGTAGAAGGCTGTTGGCTTTTGGTATCATGATTAAAATAGTTTTAGAAAATTCACTGGAACACTTATTTTCATGTGCCTTCAGATAATTTTTATACATTTCAAACAGGTTTTGTGAGATTTCAAAATTAGCAATTTTGAAATCTTTTTGGGAGGTAAAGTTGGCTGATGATTCAATATCTTATTTCATGATTGTCCATTATACATTCTAATCAAGTGAGTAGAAAATACCGTGTCATTAACATAGCTTATGGATATTATGCACAGAGTCATGCATTTTTAATTAGTATATTAAGACAATAATTTAAGTAAAATAAACAATGGTATCAATTGATTATAAATCAATATAATTTAAATAAAATGAGTCATAATTTAAATAAATAATTACTTTACTATCAAGGCATTTAACAATAAAGTACAAAGTAATTCAAAGGCATCTGAGAAAACTAAGCCTGGGTGACAGGGGTCAAGGTAGTTAAACAAATGATATCTTCTTTGGGTGCAAAATTAGTGTTCATGTGAAGCATTTCTGGCTAGTGGTTGCAACACAGGAGAAGATTATGGCATTAGGAGACCCCAAAGTGAGAGACAAGAGAGAAGAGACCATTAAGCAAAAGCATTGGTGATTTTTTCTTCTCAGTGATAAAATAAATATATTTCATTGCATTATTTTTGTCTTTCTTAGATTTTATTTTTATCCTTTAAAAAATTAATTTATTTTTTAATTGGAAGACACTTGCTTTACAATATTGTGTTAGCTTCTGCTATATACAACATGAATCAGCTATAGAGTATAGGTATCTCCTCTCTCTTGCACCTCCCTTCCACCTCCCACCTCATCCCACACCTCTAGGTTGTCACAAAGCACCAGATTTTAGCTCCCTGCAACATACAGTAAATTTCCACTGGCTATTCTAATTTTACATTGGGTAATGTATATGTTAATGCTACTGACTCTAGTTGTCTCACCCTCTCCATCCCCTGATGAGTCCACAAGTCTCTTCTCTATGTCTGTGTCTCCATTACTGCCCTGCAAATAGGTTCCTCAGTACCATCTTTCCAGATTCCATACATATGCGTTAATATATGATGTTTGTCTTTCCCTTTATGACTTCTTTTACTCTGTATAATAGGCTCTAGGTTTATCCACCTTATTAGACCTGAGTCAAATGTGTTCCTTTTTATGGCTGAGTACTATTCTACTGTGTAGATGTACCACAACTTCTTTATCCAAAGAATACTCAACCCCTATGGGCTTCAGTTTCTCTGTCTGTGAGATGAACCTATATCAAGGTCGGCCTCAGAAGGGTGACAAGAGGATTAAATGGAATAAAATTGCAAAGCTTCTGCATAAGGAATGCAGGTGACAAGTCCTAAATAAATGTCAGCTGTTGTTACATACAAGAGTAATTTTTGTAATGTTCCAGCTTTTTATTCCCACATTATTAAGCCAATTTCTGTCCATATGCACTGTCCTCTGTGAGGTCTACGTCATAAAGCTCAGTATCCCCCAGGAAGAAAGAGGATGTATAATGTGGAGCAGAATTTCTCAACCTTGGCACCATTGATGTTTGGTTTGGGTCATTCCTTGCTATAGGGGCTGTCTTGTACATTGTAGGATATTTAGCCATATCCCTGGATATGGATGCCAGTAGCATCATCAGCCAAGTTACACGGACTAAAAATGTCTTCATATACTCCAAAAGGGGCCAAATTACCCCCACTTGAGAACCATGGCAATGTGTCTTCCAAAAAGAAAGAGATCATATGAAAATTTTCCATGTGCAAAATCCCCAAGGGAATGAGCTAAAGTAGGGGTCCCCAAGCTCCAGGATCTATTACCTGATGATCTGAGGTAATAATAATAGAAATAAAGTGCGCAATAAATGCCATGTGCTTGAATCATCCCGAAACCATCCCCTCTCCCCCCGCCACCTTATGCATGCATGTGTGCTTAGTCCTGTCTGACTTTGTGACGCTGTGGATGATAGCTCACCAGGATCCTCTGTCCATGGAATTCTCCAGGCAAGAATACTGGAATGTGTTGCCTTTTCCTTCTTTATCAAAACATTTTTTACACATGATAATAATGGACCATAAATCCCTGTACAAATGGAATAGCAGAATCCCAGATTTGACTCTATTTTGCACCATAAGAAAGAAGTGAGACTGGATCAATTACAAGATTGATGACGTTGAAAAGCTAAAATCTATTACTCGAATGATACATGGACAAAGAAGACACTTGGTCACATCATTTTTAAGACTCTTTAAAAATTTATTTATTATCTTTAGCTTTACTGAACGTCCCTATTACACTCGGACGTTCGATAGTTGTGGCAAGTGGAGGCTGTTCTTCATTGCATTGTTCAGGCTTCTCATTGCAGTGGCATCTCTTGTTATGAAGCATGGGCTCTAGGGAGTGCAGGCTCAGTAGCTGTGGCTACAGTCATCCTAAAGGGGGATGACCTAAGTCCATATTTCCTAACACCATACACAAAGATAAACTCAAAATGGATTAAATACCTAAATGTAAGACCAGAAAATATAAAACTCTTAGAGGAAAACAGAGGCAGAATACTTGATGACATATCAAAGCAAGATCCTCTATGACCCACCTCCTACAGTAATGGAAATAGAAACAAAAGTAAACACTTGGGACCTAATCAAACATAAAAGCTTTTGCACAGCAAAGGAAACTATAAGCAAGGGGAAAGCCAACCCTTGGAATGAGAGAAAATAATAGCAAATGAAACAACTGATGAAGTATTAATCTTCAAAATATGCAAGCAGCTCATATAACTCAATGCCAGAAAAACAAACAACCCAACCAAAAAGTGGGGAAAAGACCTAAACAGACATTTCTTCAAAAAAGACATATAGATGGCTGACGAACACATGAAAAGATGCTCAACATTGCTCATTATTAGAGAAACGCAAATCAAAACTACAGTTAGAATGGCCATTATCAAAATGTCTACAAACAATAAATGCTGGAGAGGGTGTGGGAGCATTCTAGCACTGTTGGTGGGAATGTAAACTGATACAGCCACTATGGAAGATGATACTGAGATTCCTGAAAAGACTAAGAATAAAATCACCATAAGACCCAGGAATACCATTCCTAGGCATATGCCGTGAGTAAATACAAACTGAAAATGACACATGTATCCCATTGTTCATTGCAGCACAATTTACAATAGCTAGAACATGGAGGCAAGCTAGATGTCCATCGATAGATGAATGGATAAAGAAGTTGTGGTACAAATACACAGTGGAATGTTACTCAGCCATAAAAAGGAACACATTTGAGTTAGTTCTAATGAGATGCATGAACCTAGAGCCTATTAAACAGACTGAAGTAAGTCATAAAGAGAAAGATAAATATTGTATACTAATGCACATATATGGAATCTAGAAAAATGGTACTGAAGAATTTATTTACAGGGCAGCAGTGGAGAAACAGACATAGAGAACAGAATTATGGACATGGGGAATGGGGAGGAGAGGGTGACATGTAAGAAGAGAGTAACATGGACACTTATATTACCATATGTAAAATAGATAGCCAATGAGAGTTTGCTGTATGTCTCAGGAATCTCAAATAGGGGCTCTGTATCAACCTATTGTGGTGGAATGGGGAGGGAGATGGGAAGGAGGGAGGTTCAAATGGGAGGGAATATATGTATACCTATGGCTGATTCATGTTGAGGTTTGACAGCAAACAGCAAAATTATGTAAAGCAATTATTCTTCAATTAAAAAAATAAATAAACTAAAAAAAAAAGAATCCACATACAACAAACACTGGAGAGAATATGGAAAGAAGGGAACCCTCTTACTCTGTCAGTGGGAATATAAATTGGTACAGTCACTATGGAGAACAGTATGGAGGTTCCTTAAAAAAACTAAAAATGGTGCTACCATATGACCCTGCAATCCCACTCCTGGGCATGTATCCAGAGAAAAACAATATGAAAGGATATATGCACTCCAATGTTCATTGCAGCACTGTTTATAATAGCTAAGACATGGAAGCAACCTAAATGTCCATCAACAGAGGAATGGATAAAGAAGTGGTACATACATACAATGAAATATTACTCAGTCATTAAAAAGAGTGAAATAGTGCTGCTTGCTGCAACATGGATGAACCTAGAGAGTGTCATACTGAGTGAAGTAAGTTGAACAGAGAAGGAGAAATATTATATTGTGTCTTGGAATCTAAAAAGAATTGATACAAATGAACTTACTTAAAAAACAGAAAGAGATTCACAGACTTAGAAAATGAACTTATGGTTGTCAGGGGGAAGGGATAATAAGGGAGTTTGGGAAAGTCATGTACACACTGCCATATTCCAAATGGATAACTAACAAAGACTTAGTGTGTAGCACATGAAACTCTGCTCAATGTTATGTGCCAGCCTGGATGGGATGGGGGTTTGGAAGAATGGATATATTTATATGTAAAAGGCTGAGTTCCTTTGCTGTTCACCTGAAACAACCACAACATTGTTAATTGACTATATCCCAAAACAAAATAAAAAAGTTTAAACTTTGCAAAAAAAAATATTAAGTTTCAGGTGTAGTCACATACTGAGTCACAATTTTTAAAGGTTATAGTTCATTTACTGTTAGCATAGAATATTGGCTATATCCCTTGTGCTCTAGAGTATATCTTTGTGGCTTATCTTATGCATGGTAGTTTGTACCTCTTAATCCCTTGCCCCTGTCTTGCCCCTCTCCCTTCCCTCTTCCCACTATTGGCCACTGGTTTGTTCCCTATGTCTTTGGGTCCAGATTTCCCTGGTGATCCAGTGGTTAAGACTCCTCACTTTCAGTGGAAAGGGCATGGGTTCAATCCGTGGTCAGGGAAGTTCTACGTGCTGAGCAATGCAGTCAAAAAAAGAAAAAAAAAATTCTATGTCTGTGAGTCTGTTTCTTTTTGATTATATTCATTAGTTTGTTTTACTTTTTAGATTTCATTTATAAAACACATGTACACCTATGGCTGATTCATGACGATGTTTGACAGAAAACAACAAAATTCTGTAAAGCAATTATCCTTCAATTTAAAAATAATTAAAAAAAGAGAGATATATAGAAAACAAAATCACTCTCTTGTGAATTATTTAAGATAGCCCATTCTCTCTGGATTAAAGTGTTGAGGACCATCCAATGAACTTGACCCTGAAAAGCCACATATTCCCATGGAGTCTGCCTGAACAGCCAGCCAATCCCCTTCTCACACTATTTCTCTTGTTGTATTCCTGGAACCTTCTCCAGAGTGCACCTTCAACAATAAGAGCAGAAGTTGTGGCAAAGTCATTGGCCTGGTTTTGTTGGTAGTCAGGTGCGACCCATATCCTTGACTATAATTCAAAGTTAAGATGTTTGACATTCACATGGTCTTGAAAAAATGTGCTATCATGCCCTGGATAGACAAGGAAATTCCATCTCAAATGTTGAAGAAGTGCTTGTGGGAAAAGATAATGGAGATCAGATCCTGGAGAGAAGAGCATTGTGACTAAGGTGCATGGGGAGAGGTAAGCATCTCTTACATCCAAGATGTTCCCAAGGGAACAAAACTAGCAGAAGCTCCTTTCTAGTTTGGCTTCCTCACTAGTGGGAACCAAATTGCTCAGAGAACAGAGTAACAGTGGAACAATTAATTTAATGAGCACTTGTGAGAATTCAACTTCAGAAGCCACAGAAACAGTAAAAATGCCCCTTACTCCTCTCAGTACAGTCCAACTGTCCCAGAAAGGAGGAAGTTCAGAGGTGCCCTTTCAGAGAATGGATGCTTGATGCCACCTCCTTGCACTTCACTGGAGCTGAATTGAGGATCCATCACCCAGGAATGAAAGGATCCAGGGAACTAGAGGCTCACTGAGGACATTAAAGTGTGTGCTTTGGGAAACAGGGATGGAGGCAGGCAGAACTCTCAGAGTATTAACTTGGATGGCATAATGAGGATAACACAGTTGGTAAGAGTCCATTTACTTAAAACACTATGCACAGTTCAGGTCTCTCAAAATCTCTCTTTCACTCAGATTCCTTCCTTTCTCTCTGAGACCCATTTTTGAGAATCTCTCACCTTCCTGATAGAAACTGACCTTATATCAGCCCCCAACATCTCTCCAGGTTTCTTATGCAACCATCTTAGTTGTTTTTTAGGAGTCAAGTGCCTCTATTCTCCATCAGATTCTCCTGTTTCCTTTTATCTATCATATCTTACTGATTTATTCTCTTACTCAAACAACAGGTGTTCTCTGGGGTTCTTCCTAGTTAGCACGTACCTACGTTCATGCATGCTTAGTTGGGTCCAACTCTTTGTGACCGCATGGACTGTAAATCACCAGGCTCCTCTCTCCATGGAATTTTCCAGGCAAGAATACTGGAGCAGGTTGCCATTTCTTACTCCAGGAGAACTTCCCAACTGCCAGGGATTGAACCCAGGTCTCTTGCATCTGCTGCATTGGCAGGCAGACTGTTTACCACTGTACCTTACAAGCCCATTCAAACAGCTTTGTGATTCAAAAAGCTTACTGACTGTTTCTCTGTCTCAGTTTCCCCATCTGTGAAATGAGGATAATAATAGTATCCACTTTGTAAGGTTAATATGAAAATTAAACTAAAGGAGATAATGCACAAGAAGTTTTTAATTACCCCATCACTCTGTGAGCATCTATACATGTTAATCATTATTATTGTATTACTGTTCACATATATTCATTTGTTAAATCAAAACAGCAATGATCATGATAAAATGAACTAAAGCATATAAAACTTAGCACAAATACTTGACACGTGGAGGTCCTCAAGTAATTTGACTTATTTAGTAAATGTATCACTTTCATTTATTGTGTATTTGCAAGTTTCTAGCCCCTGTTCCAAGAGGCTTACATTTTTGTTAATATGTGAAATGATTGTGATCTATTTTCTGAGAGATTTAACTGCACACATGAAAACTTCTGGGCTTTGTTTTCCTCTTGCACCCACTTTTTATGTTAATTTTTATTTTTGAATACTTTTAGAGAAATTTTAAAGAAAAGTTACAAAGATAGTACAGAGAGCTCCCATAGTGGTGAAATGTTTTTAAACTAGATAGAAGCAATAGTTGCAAAACATTTGAATGCCACTGAATGTTAGTTTAAGGTGACTATTGGTTTTTACTTTCTTTTTTTGGTATCAGTTGCCTTACTAAAATCATTTTCAGTCCAAAGAGGTGTCCTCCTCCAATAAAAAATACATTTGAAAAGAAGTTTTCCATTGCAATTTTTTTATCTTCAGCCAATCTATCATCTTCAAACAATAATTGCTTTTTTGATACTTAACATCTTTTGTATCTTTTTCTCGTTGCATTGCATTGGCTAGAACTTCCTGGGAATTGATAATAGTGATGGTAAACTTTCTTTTCTTCTTTAATATTTAAAGGGAATTCTTCTATTGTTCCTGCCTTTAGGTACCACAAAGGCATTTTTGGAAGTAAGTCTTGTTGTTTGCTTAATTCCTTCCTTAATTATTGATCTATTATCCTGCATCCTGAATCAAATTTGGACACGTATATCTTCCCAGAAATAAATTAATTTCTTAGAGATTTTTAGTATGAAGTTTTAATTAATATGTTCTTGCAAAGTTGCTTTTTAATTCATTAACTCTGCTTCTATCTTAATTTTATTCTCTACTTAGGTTTGTCATGTGTAACTTTCATTAACAACATCTTCCAAATCTTCATGTGTTTATTTCTTGAGGATAGATTACATGTATGGTCATTTGTAGTTTTTTGAAATATGTAATAGAAGAAAATGAATGTAAAAATCAAGACTCATTTTATCACTCCAAGGTGATTCTTGTCCACATTTTGATATTTCTTGTAGGTCATTTTCCTTGGATAAGTGCAAGGACACATAAAAGAGCTGTATGAAGATTTTTAAGTTTTCCAGTCCAGAAAAACAGATCAATTATCATCTCAGAGAAGTATATGAAGTGCGATTTCTCTTTCCAGTTGACGAAATTTTGCATTCTGAATCTTTATTTTTCCCAATGGCTTCCTAATTACCTCAATGAAAAGTGTATCTTATTTTAC
This sequence comes from Bison bison bison, assembly GCF_000754665.1. Lineage (NCBI taxonomy): Eukaryota > Metazoa > Chordata > Mammalia > Artiodactyla > Bovidae > Bison > Bison bison. Next base: position 17,581 of record NW_011490697.1, on the reverse strand, counting down.
TTTCACACTCATGGATTAATACTGTAAAAAAAATTCTCAAACCTTTATTACCCTTTTTACACTTTTTATAAATATTTAATATCTTATGCCTTTTTCCCAGCTAATACATTAATGTTTCTATGATTTATAATTAAGGCTTTATAGATTAAAGATACTAATTTTTATTAGTCAAATGCATTATCTTTTGCATTCCAACTTTCTGCATGGCACATTTCTCATTAATAATATTTCAATTTATGGTCCAATTATTGATCTTTTTTCCACTTATTTCTATCAAAGACTTTTTATTCAGAGAGAACATCTACTTTTAAAAATTGCATATATTTGTATATAAATTATATTATCTATGTATTTTATTTATTTTCTTCTGATAGTCTATATGGTCCCTTGCTCCACACTTAATATTTGAAATTCACTAGGAAATGAGATAAAATTTAACATTATTTTTTCTAAATTATTAATCAATTGTGAAATAGTTATTTATAACTCTAAAAGGCCATCTAAGATATCTAGAATAAAAATGAAAGTTCAGATAATAAAAATACATATCAGTTCAGTTCAGTTCAGTCACTCAGTCGTGTCCGACTCTTTGCGACCCCGTGAATCGCAGCACGCCAGGCCTCCCTGTCCATCACCAACTCCCGGAGTTCACTCAGACTCACATCCGTTGAGTCAGTGATCCTAAATTATGATAAATATATTAAATAAGAACTCTAGAATTATTTCCCTGAAAGAAAAGAAGAATAGTAAGAATTCCAACTCAACATAAATTTGAACAGTGTTGTCGAGTTTCATAGCAATTAGACCTAAAGACAAACAGATGTTGTAAAATAATATTATTTGGGGAAAGTATATAAATAATAAGAAAATCTTGAAATTAATATGGAAATGTAGAAAATGCCCATAACAGCTTATAAATACAAAAAACAAAATCTAAAGCTTTCCTAATATAAAGGCAATGTCAGAGATATAATGGCAAGGACTAAATGTCATTATTAATAACATTAAACCTAAGACACATTAAAATACCATGTAGAAACCCTGCTGCTTGAAAACTTTGGATGAATCTAGAGGACATTATAACAAATGAAATAAGCCATACAGAAAAGAACAAATACTGAATGATATATGATTCCACTCACATGAGGCATCTAGAATCATCAGACTCATAGAAGCAGGGAATAGAATGCTGATTGTCAGTGGCTAGAAGGCAAGGGAAACAGGGAATTCTTAGTGTATAAATTTTTCATTATGCAAAATGAATAAACTCTGGATATCTGACATATAACATGGTGGTGGTGGTGGTGGTTTAGTTGCTAAGTCGTGTCCAACTCTTGCAACTCCGTGGACTGTAGCCTGCCAGGTTCTTCTGTCCATGGAGTTTTCCAGGCAGGAATGCTGTAGTGGATTGCCATTTCCTTCTCCAGGGATATAACATAGTAAATAAAGTTGATAATATGGGATGAGATGGTCAGAGATAATCACAATTTGAGAACTGCTGAATTCAAAGACAATTTTTGTAGGTATCAACAGTAACCACAATTTGTCATCAAACGAAGTCAATCCTTAGCCAAAATGAATGACTTCATGATCTCCCTGGGTTTGGAGTAAGGACATTTCTGTCTCTCTGGGGAGTATTTATTTGGGGTAAATTTTGTGTTCCTTTTTTCTTCCTTGTTGGCTAGCCCAGCATACTCATGGAAAGAGGAAACCAAACAGGAGTCAGAAACTTTCTCCTCCTAGGATTCACAGAGGACCCAGACCTGCAGCCTCTCCTCTTCGGGCTGTTTCTGTCCATGTACCTGGTCACATGCACTGGGAACCTGGCCATCATCCTAGCCGTCATCTCAGACTCCCACCTCCACACCCCCATGTACTTCTTCCTCTCCAACCTGTCCTTTGCTGACATCGGTTTCACCTCCACCACCATCTCAAAGATGCTGTGGAACATCCAGTAACAGAGTCAAGTTATCACCTATGCAGGCCGCCTAAGCCAGGAATTTTTTGTTGTTGTGTTTGGATGCCTGGACAATTTACTCCTGGCCGTGATGGCCTATGACTGCTTCGTGGCCATCTGTCACCCCCTGCACTACATGGTCATCATGAACCCCCAGCTCTGTGGGCTGCTGGCTCTGGGGTCCTGGAGCCTCAGTGTCACAGGCTCCCTGCCTGAGACCTTGACTATCTTAAGGCTGTCTTTCTGCAGAAGCATGAGGATCCCACATTCTTTTTGTGATCTTCCTGAAGTCCTGAAGCTCGCTTGTTCTGACACCCTCATCAATAACACAGTGGTGTATTTTGTGACTATTATCCTAGGTGTTTTTCCTCTCTCTGGGATCCTCTTTTCTTACTATCATATTTTCTCCACCATCCTGAGAAGTTCATCAGTCAGGAGCAACTGCAAAGCTTTTTCCACCTGTGGGTCTCACTTCTCAGTGGTTTCCTTGTTCTATGGCTCAGGCCTAGGGGTCTACCTCAGTTCTGCAGTCACTTCATCCTCTAGGACAAGTCTGGTGGCCTCAATGATGTACACCATGGTCACCCCCATGCTGAACCCCTTCATCTACAGTCTGAGGAACAGAGACATGAAGGGGGCCCTTGTGCGGCTCATTAGCAGGGCACCATCTCTCATTCACAGGGCCTTCAGAGGACTCTCATAAGTAACTGGGCACATAATATTGAGGACCAGACATCCTGGCTTCCTTCATTTAATGTTTTTTTATCTTTCCTAATACTCAATTTTTAAAGAAAAACCTTCCTTGGGTCTTCACAGCCCTCTCTATTTTCCTTCATACTATATCTTTGGTTCCCTTTTTCAATTTGTAACCATATGAATTTTAACTTCATATGAATTGAACCTGATCTTTTCTGTTACACTTAGAGATGATTTAAATTTCTTAAAAAATAAACTGAATGTCATGTTTTTAATATATATCCTCAAAGTGATGGGATGTATACCTATTATGGAAATGTTGCCCTGCAAATTCATTTACAGAGATGTTTTCTGAGGTTGTGTGAATTAAGTGAACTGGAAGAAGTGTCTTTTTTCTGAATAACTTTCAGTCACATCAAACTTAATGATATTTATTTCATTCCTGATACGTGAATTCTGGAGCTGAACAGTTCAAAGCTAGCCATCAAGTACTCAGGATCCTTCTGCTTTTCTGCTCTATCTCTAGTTTGACCAGTGGGCTTCTACCCTCATGGTCACAAAATGGCTTCTGCCCTTCCAGCAATTGCAACTGCGTCCCAGGAAGGTGGAATGGAGAAGTATAATATAGAAGATAGCCCTTCATCACTGACCACTTTAGTGTATTCTGTCTGGCTTCAAACTTTCATATCTGCATACATTACCTAAGAAATTTCTCTAGTCTGCTCTGCCCATGTTTAGAGAATTAATGTCCCAGGAATCACTCCTTAACCAACGACCAACAGGAACTGGTGTATAAATCACTTGCCCATTGAGTGAAATAAGTCTGAAGCACACATATTTTACTGGTCCCCATCTTTCCCCAGCAGAAGTCCCAGTTGATAATGGTGGTAATCAGCTTGATAAACACACCTTTCATGGTTTTTTCCTCTTGCCTGACTCATGGTTCTATTTCCTGGGACCAGTAAAATCTTTGTCTTAACTAGACTGAGTTACATTTCCTGAACCATATAGTAACTTGATTGGCAACACCACAAAAGATATGCCTACCTGGAACTTGTAAATGTGACCTTTGTGGAAAAAGCATCTTTGCCAATTTAATTAAGGGTTTTAAAATGAGATAATTATGGATTGCTTGGGTGTGCCCTAAATCCAATGACAGTTGTCCTTAAAAGACACAAGAGAGGGACTTCCTACTGGTCCAGTAGTTAAAAATCCACCTTGCAATGCAGGGGACTTGGGTTTGATCCCTGGCTGGAGAACTAAGATTCCACAAACCTTGGAGCAATGAAGGCCTGAGCCACAACTACTGAGTCTGTGTGCCACAGCTAGAGAGACCCCGTGCCACAAGGAAGACCCCACAAGCCACAACTAAAACCTGACACAGCTAAATAAATAAAAATAAACTTTAAAAATGTTTTATCCATGCACTGGGATGACCCAGAGGGATGGTACAGGGAGAGAGGTGGGAGGGGGGTTCAGGATGGGGAACACGTGTACACCAATGGCAAATTCATGTTGATGTATAGCAAAACCAATACAATATTGTAATCAACCTACAATTAAAATAAATAAATTTATATTAAAAATAAAATTAAAAAAATTTTTATCAAAAAAAAAAAAAAGATATAGGAGAGGAGATGAAACAAACAAGAGAAAGTCCCAGACATAAAGGCAGAAATTAGAGTGACGTGGCCATAAGACAAGGAGCTCTTGGAACCACCAGAAGCTGTTAGAGGCAAGAATGGATTCTCTTCTACAGGAGGGGTCTGCAAGCCCAGGACATGCACCAGTACCAGCCCATGGCCTGTTAGGAACTGAGCCACCCAGCAGGAGGTGAGCAGCAGGCCAGCAAGTGAAGTTTCATCTGTATTTATAGCTGCTCCCAACTGCTTGCATTGCCACCTGAGTTCCACCTCCTGCTCAACAAACTCAACAAAAATAATGTGTTTGAAACATCCTGAAATCCCAGGTGTAGGGAAAATTGTGTTCCACAATTGTTCCAAAAAGGTTGGGGTGCATGCATGCTAAGTTGATTCAGTCACATCCAACCCTCTTTGCAACCCTATGGACCATAGCCCATCAGGCTCCTCTGTCCCTGCTGATATCTTGATTTGGGGTTTTTGGTCTCCAGAACTGTAAGAAAATAATTTCTTTTCCTATAAGGAACCTGTGTGTATGTATTCAGTTGCTTCAGGCATGTCCAATTCTTTGCAACCCCAAGGACTGTAGCCCACCAGGCTCCTCTGTCCATGAAATTCGCCAGGCAAGAATACTGGAGTGGGTTGCCATGCCCTCCTCCAGGGCATCTTCCTAATCCAAGAATTGAACCAGAGTCTCCTGCATGGCAGGCAGATTGTTCACCACTAAGCCACAGGGGAAGCCCTATAAGGCACCCACATTGTGGTAATGTGTAACAGAAGCCATAGGGAACTAACACAGATTGTAAGGAAAATTCTTAGTGTACTTGGAGAAATCAGCTGTCATTTGTGGACACACACACACTGCTGAAGAACTGACGATTTGCTCACTAGAATGAAGCTGCCGGGGCTTTCCAGGGGGTGCTAGTGGTAAAGAACCTGCTTGCCAATGCAGGAGACAGAAGAGACATAGGTTTGATCCCTGGGTCAGGAAGATTTCCCCCAGAGGAAGGGACGGCAACCCACTCCAGTGTTCTTACCTGGGAAACTCCATGGACTGAGGAGCCTGGCAGCCTACAGTCCATGGGGTCACAAATAGTTGTACATGGCTGAAGCAACTTAGCACACACTTACACGAAGCTGCAGATGGACCTACAACTGTTCTACATTCCCAGAGAACCTCTTTGAATCTCTCCACCTCTTGGGCCAAGTGTGAGCATTTATCTCCATGAGAAAGGGCTCTGGGTTTTTCAGGATCCCTCATCACTGAGGTCAGAAGCAACACAGGTGAACACAGGCTTTATTCCATCCCCATGAGTTTCCATCTCTTGCTTGTAGCTTCCAGCCTGCCTTTGATGACTCTCCAGTCCACTTCTCATCTCAGAATAAACCCAGAAAGCAGGTCGCATATTTTACAATAGATAACTTCAGAGGTCAGAGATAAATTTGTCTCATTCTGGCTGGCATGAAGGATTGAAATAATGAAAAGATTACCTAATCCAATCCAAAATTCCCCCTCCACACACACACAAAATGATTTATATTTCCAATATAGGGAAGGGGTAGGGAGTTTGGGATGGACATGTACACACTGCTATATATAAAATGGATAACCAACAAAGACCTACTGGGTTGGGAAGATCCCCTGGAGAAGGGAATGGCAACCCACTGAAGTATTCTTGTCTGGAGAATTCCATGGAGAGAGGAGCCTGGCAGGTCGCACACCAGGAGATCACAAACAGTCAGACATC
>NW_011490697.1:9190-11440 GCF_000754665.1 Bison bison bison | reverse complement strand
TATATATATATGTGTGTGTGTGTGTGTAGGTGTGTGTATGTGTGTGCATGTGTGTGTATGTGTGTGTATGTGTGTGCATGTTCAGTCACTCAGCCATGTATAAATTCAAATACCTGTACCTGAATTTAATATAAATTCAAGTTCCTGTAACTGTATTAAACACAGAACCAGTGTTTTGTTGCTGAAAGTGTGACCCTCATACTCAGACCTGCATCAACACACAGCCCAGTAGCTTGTTAGAAATGCAGGGTCCGAGGGCCCACTGAGGACCTATTCAATCAGAATTTGCACTTGAATTAGAATTCCTGCTGATTTGTAGGCACAAGGAGGAAAGGGAAGTGCTCCTGTAAAGGGTTTATCTCCAGTACTATGGCGACTCACTCCAGTATTCTTGCCTGGAGAATCCCATGGACAGAAGAGCCTGGCAGGTTACAGTCCATGGGGTCGCAAAGAGTCAGAAATGATTGAGTAACTGAACACACAGGAGGCATAAAGTGCTTCCAGTAAAAGTAGAATTTATGTCCATGTTTCTTATTAATAGTTTGAGTAGAGAATTAGTGTATTAGTGATGTAGGAGTATAAAATATAGTCAGGGCATTTCTTTCTAATTTTTTTGGTGGAACATATTTGACCATATTTCATATTGATTAAAAACATACATACTGGGCGTCCCTGGGAGCTCAGTGGTAAAGAATCTGCCTTCCAGTGCAATAGGCAAGGATTTGATCCCTGGACCAGGAAGATCTCACTTGCCTTGAAGCAACTAAGTTTGAACACCACAAGTACTGAGCCTGTGCTCTAGAGCCCAGCAACAACAACTACGCAGGTCCTCACACTCTAGAGTCCATGTTCTGCCATAAGAGAGGCCACTGCAAAGAGAAGCCTATGCACCGCAAACAAGACTAAACCCTCCTCACCGCAACTAGAGAAAAACCCACTGAGCAACAACAACCTAGCACCACCAAATAAATAAATAAATATGCACACCAAAGAATGCTTGTAAATACATCCTTGCAACAGTATTTGTCGGAGATATACACTTCACAGTATCTTCTGTGGAAAAAAAAATCAAATGTAAAGAGAGGTGTGCTAATGAGCTTGTTGTTGTTTAGTTACTAGGTTGTGTCCAACACTTTGTGACTGTAGCCCGCCAGGCTCTTCTGTCCATGGGATTTCCCAGGTAAGAATCCTAGAGTGGGTTGCCATTTTCTCCTCCAGGGGATCTTACGGACATGGGGATTGAACCAGTGTCTCCTGGATTGGCAGGCATCTTCTATACCACTGAGCTGCTGGGGAAGTGCTAATGAGCTTACCTTGCAATTGCTACATTATCTCTGAGGCTGAATGTGTTGTGTAGACTTGTTAGCCATTTATTTTCTCTATCTTAAATTATGTGTGTGAGTCCTTTGCTTTTCTATAAAGGATCAGAATAGAATTCCTATCTTTGATTACAATCTTTCAAACAAAGAACCGGAGATGTTTTTTAGTTGTTAAGATGTTGTCTCATTGTTAAATCATATCCAACTCTTGGCAACCCCTTGGAATGTAGCCCACCAGGCTGCTCTGTCCGAGATTTTCCAAGCAAGAATACTTGAGTGAGTTGCCCTTTCTTCCTCCAGGGGATCTTCCCAGACCAGGGATTAGACCCATGTTTCCTGTATTGGCAGGTGGATTCTTTACGACTACACCACTAGTGCAGTCTTTGTTCCTACCTTTTGTCCCATTTTCCTTTTTTCCCCATTTTCCTTCTTACTCAATAATTTCTCACAGACCTGCCTCAAATCACAAGTCTAATGATGAATTCATTAGTTTTATGGCTGTACAACAGGTCATGTTGTGCCTGTACTACTAACACTTTGATGGTATTTCATATTCTTTATCATTAAGTTGCTATTATACCAAAGGTACACAATACATTGAGATAGTGGAGTTCAAACTCTCATTCTAACCAAGGATGGTTTCATCCCCCAGGGATTTTTGTCTGTCACACATAGAAGGCTCCATAAGTCAGGGATGCTCTATATATCCTTCAATGCACAGGAGAGACGCCACCACAAAAATTACCTGGCTCAGAATGTCAGTGGTGCCAACACTGGAGGACTTTGAGTTAAAATTTTTCTGTATTTTGAAGGTTGATAGCTGTCTTCGTCCAAGGTCAGGGGCAGTAGCAGAGAGGAACTACTCCACATCCCAGGTCAGGGGCAGTGGTTGGGAGGAGCTACCCCAAGCCCGAGGTCAGGGGCTGCGGCC
>NW_011490697.1:4589-6968 GCF_000754665.1 Bison bison bison | reverse complement strand
AAAAAAAAAAAAAAAAAAAAAAAAAAAAAAGATGTCACATCTGAAAAGGGAGAAAGAGGCTTGCTCCTCTGCTTTCATATAAAAACATTTAGTCAAATGAAAATGAAATAAGCACAGGAAAAACAAGTTTTGCTGCCTGATATTAAAAATGGCCAATGTTCAATTCCTATCCACTGTGCTTTGCAAGCATCCTTTTGTAAAGTGTAACTTTGTTCCCTTTGCTCATTTTTCTCTGGGGTCATAAAACCCATAAGTATTTAGACCATAACATATTGCTATTTTGGATAAATTTATTTTTTCTCTTTAATTATTTCTGCTGGGCATCAAGGGAATATAAAACCAAAAAAAGTTTCTTACCACAGTCTCTCAGGAACCGTTTGAGTTTATTAGATCTGTATTCTCTTTCATGTCCTCTCTCTCTCTCTCTCTCTCTCTCTCTCTCTCTCTCTCTCGTATATAGAGATATATATTGTTGTTGCTGTTGTTCAGTCTCTAAGTCATGTCTGATGCTTTGTGAAGCAGCAGTTTCAGAATCACCTTGTTCCTCAACATCCTCTGACACCTTCTCTCCTCACTTTCCCTCCTTCTCATTTCCCTCACCACACTGGCTTTCTTTTTTTCAACTAGAACATCTTAAAAAAGCACCTTCCCCAGGGCCTTTGCACTGGCTGTTCACCCTGCCAGGCACACACTTCTGATAAATCCATGGCTCCTGCTCTCTCTTCCATGAGGTCTCTGTTCAAATGTCACCTTATTTGCTGTCTTAACTGAAGACCCATAAAAATAGCATCCCTTCTTTTCTCTTCCCTTTATACTTGCCTTCATTTTATTCATACTATGTGTCACCATATGACATGCTATATATATTTTATTTGCTATATTAATTCTCCATGACTGGATTTTAGGAGATTTTGAATACCAAAACACTGTACTCATTGTATGAACAAAATATTGACATTAATTTTCTAATTGCAAAATATATAAGGTAGCATTTCAACAATGTGAGTAATGTTCACTTGCATGAAAATTAGTCATGTTTTTTTCCCTTTACTTGTAGTCACTTCTACCACATGGCACAGAGGATCATCACAGGTGTTTCAGAATTTCTTCTTCTGGGGTTCTCAGAGTAACCAGAAATGCAGCCCTTCATATCTGGGCTTTTCCTCTGCATGATCAATGTGTTTGGAAACCTGCTCATCCAACCAGCTATCATCTCAGACTAGCACCTCCACACCCCCATGTACTTCTTCCTCTCCAACTTTTCCTTCATAGACGTCTGCTTCACCTCCACTACCTCCAGAGATGCTGTGGAACATCCAGACACAGAGCCAAGTTATGACCTATGAAATCTGCATCACCCAGATGTGTATATATATATATTTACACTATTTGCAGGGTTGGATGACTTCCTCCTGACTGAGAAGGCCTATGACAACTTTGTGGCCATCTGCCACCCCCTGCACTTCACAGTCATCAGGAATCCCCAAATCTGTGGAATTCTGGTTCTGGTTAGCTGGCCGTCAGTGTCCTTCATTCACTGTTACAAACCTTAATGGTGTTGAGACTGTCCCTCTGTAGAGAGCTGGAAATCCCTATTTCTGGTAACTCAACCAGATGGTCCAACTTGCCTGTTCTGACAACTTTCTTCATGACACAGTGATATACTTTGCAGCTGAGCTGCTGGCTGGTGCTCCCCTGTCTGGGACATTTTATTCTAAGATAGTTTCCTCCATATGTGGAATCTTGTCAGCTCAGGGAAAGCTTAAAGCATTTTCCACCTGTGTGTCTCACCTCTCACTTGTCTCCTTGTTTTATTGTACGAGCTTAGGAGTGTGCCTTAGCTCTTCAGCTACCCAGAGCTCACACTCAAGTGAAATTGCCTCAGTGATGTACACTGTGGTCACACCAATGCTGAACCCCTTCATCTACAGTCTCAGGAACAAAGACATAAAAATGGCTCTGAAAGCATTCTTTTTTTAATTTTTTTTTATTTTATTTTTTTAAATTTTATTTTATTTTAAACTTTACAATATTGTATTAGTTTTGATAATATCGAAATGAATCCACCACAGGTATACCCGCGTTCCCCATCCTGAAACCCTCCTCCCTCCTCCCTCCCCTACCCTCCCTCTGGGTCGTCCCAGTGCACCAGCCCCAAGCATCCAGTACCGTGCATCGAACCTGGACTGGTGACTCGTTTCATACATGATATTATACATGTTTCAATGCTATTCTCCCAAATCTCCCCACCCTCTCCCTCTCCCACAGAATCCATAAGACTGATCTATACATCGGTGTCTCTTTTGCTGTCTCGTACAGAGGGTTATTGTTACCATCTTTCTAAATTCCATATATATGTGTTAGTATACTGTATTGGTG
>NW_011490697.1:0-1810 GCF_000754665.1 Bison bison bison | reverse complement strand
AAGTCGCTTCAGTCGTGTCCGACTCTGTGCTACCCCAGAGATGGCAGCCCACCAGGCTCCTCTGTTCCTGGGATTCTCCAGGCAAGGACACTGGAGTGGACTGCCATTTCCTTCTCCAGGACCAAAAATCTAGCCTTGGTAAATTCAAAATAATTGAAATCATTCCAAGTATCTTTTCTGACCACACTGCAGTAAGATTAGATCTCAATTACAGGAGAAAAACTTAAAAATTCCAACATATGGAGGCTGAACAACACGCTGCTGAACAACCAACAAATCGCAGAAGAAATAAAAATATGCATAGAAACGAAGGAAAATGAAAACATAACAACCCAAAACCTGTGGGACACTGTAAAAGCAGTGCTAAGGGGAAGGTTCATAGCAATACAGGCATACCTCAAGAAACAAGAAAAAAGTCAAATAAATAACCTAACTCTACACCTAAAGCAATTAGAAAAGGAAGAAATGAAGAACCCTGGAAGGAAAGAAATCTCAAAAATTAAGACAGAAATAAATGCAAAAGAAACAAAAGAGACCATAGCAAAAACCAACAAAGCCAAAAGCTGGTTTTTTGAGAGGATAAATAAAATTGACAAACCATTAGCCAGACTCATCAAGAAACAAAGGGAGAAAAATCAAATCAATAAAATTAGGCATGAAAGTGGAGAGATCACAACAGACAACACAGAAATACAAAGGATCATAAGAGACTACTATCAGCAATTATATGCCAATAAAATGGACAACTTGGAAGAAATGGACAATTTCTTAGAAAAGTACAACTTTTCAAAACTCGACCAAGAAGAAATAGAAAATCTTAACAGACCCATCACAAGCATGGAAATTGAAACTGTAATCAAAAATCTTGCAGCAAACAAAAGCCCAGGTCCAGAGGGCTTTACAGCTGAATTCTACCAAAAATTTAGAGAAGAGCTAACACCTATCCTACTCAAACTCTTCCAGAAAATTGCAGAGGAAAGTAAACTTCCAGACTCATTCTATGAAGCCACCATTACCCTAATACCAAAACCTGACAAAGATGCCACAAAATAAGAAAACTACAGGTCGATATCACTGATGAACATAGATGCAAAAATCCTTAACAAAATTCTAGCAATCAGAATCCAACAACACATTAAAAAGATGATACATCATGAGCAAGTGGGCTTTATCCCAGGGATGCAAGGATTCTTCAATATCCACAAATCAATCATTGTAATACACCATATTAATACACCACATTAGCAAATTGAAAAATAAAAGCCATACGATTATCTCAATAGATGCAGAGAAAGCCTTTGACAAATTTCAACATCCATTTATGATAAAAAAACCTCCAGAAAACAGGAATAGAAGGGACATACCTCAACATAATAAAAGCTATATATGACAAACCCACAGCAAACATTATCCTCAATGGTAAAAAATTGAAATCATTTCCCCTAAAGTCAGGAACAAGACAAGGGTGCCCACTTTCACCACTACTATTCAACATAGTTTAGGAAGTTTAGGCCACAGCAATCAGAGCAGAAAAAGAAATAAAGGAATCCAAATTGGAAAAGAAGAAGTAAAACTCTCAGTGTTTGCAGATGACATGATCCTCTACATAGAAAATCCTAAAGACTCCACCAGAAAAATTACTAGAGCTAATCAATGAATATAGTAAAGTTGCAGGATATAAAACTAACACACAGAAATCCCTTGCATTCCTATACACTAATAATGAGAAAATAGAGAAATTAAGGAAACAATTCCATTCACCATTGCAACAAAAAGAATAAAATACTTAGGAATATATCCTGCTAAAGAA
>NW_011490696.1:9038-9616 GCF_000754665.1 Bison bison bison | reverse complement strand
TATGCACACAGGGTTGCTTCAGTTATGTCCAACTCTTTGCAGCCCTGTGGACTGTGGCCTACCAGGATTCTGTCAAGGGGTTTCTCCAGGCAAGAATACTGGAGTATATTGGCCAACACAGGTTTGGCCAATATACCTTTCTAGAGCACTATAGTTCCTGTGCTCTAGCCATCAGCTCACCTGAGTACCTGGTCCTGCCAAAAACCCTGCAACCCAAGCAGCTGCACCACCTCCACACCTGGCCGTCACTGGGGCAGGTCCAAGTCCTCCAGGGCAGCCTCAGGAGGAAATGCCAGTGGATCACCCACATGCAGAAGTGGAAATAAAATCAAAATTGAAACCCAGGGGCAATGTGGCTAAGGAAGAATACCCAAAAATCTTCCCACCAGCTGTAGAACCTGGAGATTAAATTCACACAACCAACTAGGCAGACTCTGTGTCTACGGAATATATCAAAGGACACTGAGAGCTCCCGCAAAAGAAAACGCACTAGTACTGATAGCTGTGGACATTGGAGGCAAGAACACACAGGAGTAGGACCAGGTCCAGGGACCAACATAGCGTTGGAGGGCATCCTA
>NW_011490696.1:4229-5394 GCF_000754665.1 Bison bison bison | reverse complement strand
GTCCCACAAGCCACGAAGCTCAGAAAAAAAAAAAAAAAAAAATCAATCGATAAATAAAAATTGGCATAACCATTAGATCATGATAAATGTAATCAAGAAAAATAAACCTAAGACAATTATTGAATTGGAAGATAGATTAGAAGAAATCATCCAGAATTCTGCCTGGAGAAATAGATTAATATGAAAAAAAGTAGGATAAGAATACAAAGTATTTGTTTAATTCAAATCCCAGAAAGACAGGAGAGAGAAATGGGGAAGAAAATCTGTGCATTTCACTTGCTCTAATTAAGCTTTTGAGGTTTCTTTTTTTCTTTCCAGTCACATTATTTGTTGTTGTTATAAATCTCTGCCTCTACGTTGGACTTTTGCAGTTCTGTGGAGTTTTCCTCTTTTTTTCTTCTTTTCCTTTTTTTAATTTTAATTCGAAATATTTTAACCTATTATTATTTTTTCTATGTTATTCCTTTGTTTGTTTTTCCTACTGTTCTTTCCCCCTTGCAGTTAATCTTTAATGTATATAAATCTTCTTTATCTCTATTTAATTTTGCATATCTATTCTTTCTTTCCTTTCCTCTCAACACATTTGGTAGTTTTGTTTTCATTGCTTTATTCCCCACTTGGCACCTTGTTTCGGTTTTGTTTTCCAGTTTGTGCCTTAGTTAGTTTTCTTTTTAACTGGTAGATATCATTTTTTGTTACCTTTGTTTGCCGTTCAATCTATTTCACTTTATTTTTGTTGGACTGTTTTTATTTTGCTTATGGGTGTATATGTAAATATGTATATTCAGTCACACTTTTTATTGTTGTTATAAACCTCTGCCTCTATGTTGGGCTTTTGTAGTTCTGTGAAGTTTTTCATTTTTTTCTTTAATTTTAATTTCAAATTTTTAAAATCTATTATTATTTTATCTACTTTTTTTCCCTTTGGTTGTTTTCCCTACTGTTCTTTTCCCCTTACAGTTAATCATTAATGTATATAAATCTTCTTTGTCTACCTCTATTTAACTTTGCATAGCTATTCTTTCTTTCTTTTCTTTCTTTCCTTTTCTCTCAACATATTTCTTAGTTTTGTTTTCATTGCTTTATTCCTCACTTGGCACCTTGCTTTAGTTGGGTTTTCCAGTTTGTGCTTTAGTTAGTTTTGCTTTTAACTGAAAGATTATTT
>NW_011490696.1:0-457 GCF_000754665.1 Bison bison bison | reverse complement strand
TGCCTGGAAAATTCCATGGATGGAGGAGCCTGGTAGGCTGCAGTCCATGGGATCACTGAGAGTCAGACACGACTGAGTGACTTTGCTTCCACTTTCCACTTTCACGCATTGGAGAAGGAAATGGAAACCCACTCCAGTGTTCTTGCCTGGAGAATCCCAGGGACAGTGGAGCCTGATGGGCTGCCATCTATTGGGTCGCACAGAGTCGAACATGACTGAAGCAACTTAATAGAAGACCCTAAAGATAGTATCAGAAAATTAGTAGAACTAATCAGTGAATTTAGCAAAGTTGCAGGATACAAAATCATACATATACAGAAATCACTTGCACTTCTGTATACTAACAGTGAAAAATCAGAAAGTGAAATTATGGAATTAATCCCATTCACCATTGTAACAAAAAGAATAAAATATCTAGGAATAAACTTACCTAAGGAGACAAAAGAACCGTACACAG
>NW_011490695.1:8897-9994 GCF_000754665.1 Bison bison bison | reverse complement strand
CGCCAAATGGCAAGTTGTTTCAAAGGGCCTGGACAGGGGTGCAGAAGCCAGCCCTTCCCGCTCTCCAGCCCCCACCCATAGGGGGCCTTGGGTACTTGGGACGTGGAGACTGGGGACTGCCTGAGCCTGGAGTGAGGGGTCACCCAGGGCCTCCCTTCTTTGCCCATCCATGAGCCGGGTGAGGTGCAGCCCAGGAAATGGAGCTCCCTCCTCACGGTATATTCGAGAAGGAAGTGTGGACGCTGAAAGGACCTCATGGAGAGAACTCCCCACCTGCCACATGCTACTCCGTCAACTTGGATGGAGCTCAGGTCTCCTCCAGGGCCCTTTCCCACAGAGGGCAGGTGACCCAACCTCCAGGAGCCCCTCCCACCCCCCCAGAACAACCCGTGCATACCTTGTTCACTGTCACTGGATTTGAGGGACTCTTCCGACCAGGTTCTGTTGCCTTTGGCTTCTGCCCTTTTCCTGCCAGGTTTCTCTTCGGAGATGTTATTGCCCTGGGCGGCAACCTCAGGCTGAGCTGCCTGGGTCACTTCCTTCCTGCCCTGCCGGCCAGGTTTGCTCTCTGCTGCCGACACCTGCTGCTCCCACCGTTCTCTAAGGTGCAGCAAGTGGCGTTGCTTTTTGGGATGGAGCCCTGTTAATTCAATGCACACCTTCAGGTTGGTCAGCTCACTATAATGTGGGTCTTCTAAGTGGTTAGAGGAACTGTTTGTCATTTCCCTCTCAGGCCAGTCATCTAATGGAGAAATAACTATAAATTAATCAAAAAGCCCCCTGGGGCGGGGAAGAAACTGTCTTATACATCACTGACGGGGTGGGGGAGGGGAGGGGTGTGGTCACTGTTGAACTTGTCACCAAGTCTCGGGAGGGGGGCCTATTTGCCTTTGGTCATCTTTGGGCTCCTGTACCTGGCTTGGGACGGGGGAGGTGTGAGTGGGTTGCCCCAGGGCTCCAAGGTGGGACTGGAACCTTCCATTGCTCCACCCCCGGACTTTACTTCCCCTGGGTGCCCTGTGGGGCCGGCAGCCGGGCCAAGCTCACCTTTGGAGACCCGTCTTCGCTTGGCTTTCAGCAGCGGGTCCTCAGGGAGC
>NW_011490695.1:4875-5300 GCF_000754665.1 Bison bison bison | reverse complement strand
AATACCTCCTTGTCCCACCCATTTTCAAATGTCACTGAGGGTTCCTAGCGATAATGAACTTCCCAGTTTGAGGAACCTCCAAACTCATTTGGTGAACTTCCAAAATAAAATTGAACTCAGCCACCCCTGCGATCATAAAGAACAGTGATCATAACAAATGAAAATCCTGGCCATTGTATTTTCAAGTTAATTCACTTTTTTTTTGAACAAGCCACTTGCAAGCCCCACCATCTTAGAAGCACCTGGTCACTCGCGGGGGAGGCTACTTCAGGAGGGGGAAGGCAGACAGAGACGTCTGGACCTCTCATGACCCCAGCCCACCCCAGCTCCCACATGCTCACTCTGTGGCTCTCAACCACACTGACACCCATTAGAAGGACCCTCTGAGCCAGCATGGGCTCAAGATATGACGGTTCAAGGACAGG
>NW_011490695.1:4249-4775 GCF_000754665.1 Bison bison bison | reverse complement strand
ATGGAGAGAGAGATACATGGGGATCCCAACCATCAGGCTTGGCCATCACTGCTACTTTTGGTCCTCCTAAAAGTGGGAAGCCATGGGCCCTTGGTCACCCAGTCTAAGCAGGTGTGAACATGGCTGTGTTGTTTGAGGTTTAACACTTGCTCCCTGCAGTGTGGTCATATGACTCACAACACATATATCCCATAATTTATCATGGTTGTGCCATAGCATCACCTCAGAGAAGCATCACCATAGCAACATTTACAAGTCACCGTGGCAACAAAGCACCCTCACCATTGAGGAGCCATGCCCGGTGAGGCCTAAACAAGGTGGGAGGGCTCTGAGATGTTGGAGGGCTCCCCACAATTGAAATCCCCTTCTCTGCAGCTTAAGTATAGCACTGCCAGTAAAGGCTAACCTTGTTAAAACTTACACCCTCTACAGAGGAAGCCTAGGGAATCTCTGTTTCAAATTAGTTTACAAATGTGCAGATGCTCATATGGAAGAGAAGTTCCCTGAGCTAAGAAGTTTCATGAAG
>NW_011490695.1:0-537 GCF_000754665.1 Bison bison bison | reverse complement strand
ACTCCTGGGGTAGGGAATTGCTGGGTAAGGGAGGTAACTCCTGGGGTAGGGAATTGGTGGGGACCTGAACGCCTCATTTGGAGAGAGAAATATCGAGCTTGGTGGGAGCCCGTTCTCATTTGCTTTGAAGCTTGGCTCTGGGTTGCTGGCTTTGGCGCCCTTGCTGCCGGTGCTGCCGCTGTGCTTGGCAGGCGTGGTCGGGGGCTGGCCCACGTGCTGGATGACAGACGGTGTGGTGTCCACGGAGCCCCTGCTGGTCTTGCTGCCATCAGCAGTGGCGTTTGGGGCTGGAGATGCAGAGGCTGGGCGGCCGGCACTGGACACTGAGCCGGACACATTAGTGACCACGGTGTCGGTGGCGCCCATGCGGGGACACGAAGAACTGCGCTGCTGCGGGAGGGCCCAGTCCAAGGCCTTGTTCTTCAGCGGCAGGCCTTTGCCATTGTTCTCTTCGTTAGGACTTGGCCCAGGCACCACCCAGGACGAGGGAGCCGTGCTAATGATCTCAGATCTATAGATAGCACAGCCGTTTCCTGG
>NW_011490694.1:9100-9563 GCF_000754665.1 Bison bison bison | reverse complement strand
GCAGATAATACCACTCTTATGGCAGAAAGTGAAGAGGAACTAAAAAGCCTCTTGATGAAAGTGAAAGAGGAGAGTGAAAAAGTTGGCTTAAAGCTCAACATTCAGAAACTGAAGATCATGACATCTGGTCCCATCACTTCATGGGAAATAGATGGGGAAACTGTGGACACACTGTCAGACTTTATTGTGGGGGGCTTCAAAATCACTGCAGATAGTGATTGCAGCCATGAAATTAAAAGACGCTTACTCCATGGACGGAAAGTTATGACCAACCTAGATAGCATATTCAAAAGCAGAGACATTACTTTGCCAACAAAGGTCCGTCTAGTCAAGGCTATGGTTTTTCCAGTGGTCATGTATGGATGTGAGAGTTGGGCTGTGAAAAAAGCTGAGCACCGAAGAATTGATGCTTTTTGAACTGTGGTGTTGGAGAAGACTCTTGAGAGTCCCTTGGACTGCAAGG
>NW_011490694.1:4745-5217 GCF_000754665.1 Bison bison bison | reverse complement strand
TTCCAGTCCTGTGGCCACTGCTGAGTTTTCCAAATTTGCTGGCATATTAAGTGCAGCACTTTCACAGCTGTGATCAAAACTATCCTCAAGAAAAAGAAATGCAAAAAGGCAAAAAGGTTGTCTGAGGAGGCCTTACAAATAGCTGAGAAACCAAGAGAAAGGCAAAGGAGAAGAGGAAAGATATATCCATCTGAATGCAGAGTTCCAAAGAATAGCAAGGAGAAATAGGAAAGCCTACCTAAGTGTTCAACGCAAAGAAATAGAGGAAAACAATAGAATGGGAAAGATCAGAGATCTCGTCTAGAAAATTAGAGATACCAAGGGAAAATTTCATACAAAGATGGGCACAATAAAGGACAGAAATGGTATGAACCTAACAGAAGCAGAAGATGTTAAGAGGAGGTGACAAGAATACACAGAAGAACTATACAAAAAAGATCTTCATGACCCAGATAACCACGATGGTGTGATC
>NW_011490694.1:0-552 GCF_000754665.1 Bison bison bison | reverse complement strand
TGAATTCGAGATATTATAGGAATATTAACAGCAGTCCTTACTCATTCAAAAACAGGCATTCTAATGCACCACTTTCCTGCCTTAGGCAGAGCAGGAGTTTAGAAGGCCAAAGGAGGTGGCAGGTGGGGTCTTGGTGGGTGAAGCCAAGATGGCAGAGGAATAGGATGGGGAGACCACTTTCTCCGCCACAAATCCATTGAAAGAACATTTGAATACTGAGCAAACTCTACAAAACAAATTCTGAACGCTGGCAGAGGACATCAGCCACCCAGAAAAGCAGCCCATTGTCTTCAAAAGGAGGTAGGACCAAATATAAAAGATGAAAAGAGAGACAAAATAGTTAGGGACAGAGATCTGTCCCAGGAAGGGATTCTTAAAAGAGAAGTTTCTAAACACCAGGAAACCCTCTCACTGGTGGGTCTGTGGGGAGTTTTGGAATCTCAGAGGGCAACAAAACCTGGAGGAAAAAGAAATAAAACCCACATGTTACGTCCCTAAGGGCAACTCCCAGCGGAGAAGTACCCCAGATGCTTTCCTCCGCCACCAGCGAGG
>NW_011490693.1:18346-19330 GCF_000754665.1 Bison bison bison | reverse complement strand
GTGGGGGGGGACCTGGGTTCAATCCCTGTGTTGTGAGGATCCCATGGAGGCAACCCACTCCAGTATTCTTGTCTGGAGAAGCCCCAAGGACAGAGGAGCCTGGCAGGTTGCAGACCATGGGATCACAAAGAGTGAGACATGACTGACTGGCTAAGCACAGCATTGTATATTATACATTATATATTTATGATTGCTTGGTCCTTGTGAATTAACTTTTTTTTAATTATAAAATACTTCTTAATTTTTGTCATGTACCTTGTCTGGAAATATATATTAGCTTTTTAAATATAGTTACATTACAACAATTTATTATTTCATATGATGAAGAAATTCCCCCAAAATTTCAAGGAATTCATGATTATAAATTATTCTAAATTAGTAGCAAATATAAAATTAAAAGAGCTTGCTACACAACTGCATCTTTAAAGAAGCAAGCAACATTTAGGGGTAGTGAAGTACATATGTTCTACAGTTTCTTCTAGAAACTTTATAATTTTATGTGAGTATATTTAAGTATGTTATCTGTCTCGTTAACATTTGAGAATTGCGTAAAGTAGGAGTTGATTTTTTATGGATGGATTGTCAATTATTTTAAGAATATGTGTGGAAAAGCCATTGAAGTGAAAAATCAGTTAATTATGAAAGTGTTGATTTATTTCTGAACTTTCTATTTAGTCACTTAACTATCTTCACTGCTGCCAAATTACCTTTGTAACTAGCTTTTTAGCAGGCTGAAAGTCTGATAATAGTCTCCAAGTATGTTCCTCTCACTCAAAATAACTTTATTTATTTTGGTTTTGAACATAGAAATTTCAGGGGAAACTTCCAAACTTTTTTTTAAATATAAATTTATTTATTTTAATTGGAGGTTAATTACTTTACAATATTTTGATAAAATATTGGGTTGTATATCAAATGGGATGACTTTGTAATGAGAAAAGAATTGTGGACAATTGGCTTCTTTACCATATTGAATTTTGAATT
>NW_011490693.1:12911-15576 GCF_000754665.1 Bison bison bison | reverse complement strand
GATAGCAGTTTTTCCTCAGTACCTATAACTGGGTGAGCAATTCAATTAGGGCATCCTAAAGGTTAGAAAAAATAAAATCTGTTTTACATAAATCATGCAAGATTGAGCACAGGAAGAATAAAAGGAAGAAACTAAGATCATGAGACAATGAACCAAATGTGATATACTGAAGTGCTAAACAAGCTTAAGAGTATAATTACAGAGTATCATATTATTTGATCATTTATGATATAACATTAGAGCTTTCTGTTTATTGAAAAATTTTCCTTTAATATTTGAACTTATGCTTTTTAATCAAGAAATCTAATTTTAATATTTTCAGAAGCAAAAATACAACTATGCCCACCTCCACCTCAGGTTCCCAATGCTTGTGATATGACAACTACAGTGAATTATCAGGATGGAGAAAAAATATCAATTCTATGTAAAGAAAACTATTTAATTCAAGATGCAGAAGAAATTGTGTGCAAGGATGGGAGGTGGCAGTCAATCCCACGATGTATTGGTAAGTAGTGCATGCATAAGTTTGTTTAAAATATTCTTTAAAGAAGATTAACACTCCTCTAAGCTTTGTATCCTTCCATGGTGGCTCAGTGGTAAAGAAACTTCTTGCAACGCAAGAGATGCAGAAGATACGGGTTCGATCCCTGGATGGGGAAGATCCCCTGGGGAGGAGGGTGAAAACCCACTCCAGCATTGTTGCCTGGGAAATTCCATGGACAGAGGAACCTGTTGGGCTAGAATCCACTTGGTCACAAAGAGTTGGACATGACTAAGTGCCTAAGCATGCACACAATCTTTGTATGGATCAGCAGGATGAAGTCCTCTCTGTCTCTTCCAATTTATCTTGAAACAGTAAATCACAGTTTCAGTTGATGAACTGATGAACACTCTTTCACTTCTGATGTGAAATGCAGACAAACTCCCTGGTCTACTGTGCAAATAACAGATAAAATTTATGTTTATGCAAATTTTATTCTTAATGATCAAAGGACAAGAATGAAGGCACAACTGGGCTGCCCAGCCTGGGAGTCATGGTCCTGAAAAATAAGCCCCCAGAAATTCTGACTTAGAAGGCCAGAGTAACTTGTGCACAAGAAAGCCAGAGGGCTTTAGGAAACAGAGTTTCTTCTGTTCTTTAAAGGCATACAAAATCTCCCATACTCTGTGTCCCAGTGAAGAGGCATCAATGGGAAAGAGG
Source organism: Bison bison bison (assembly GCF_000754665.1). Classification (NCBI taxonomy): domain Eukaryota; kingdom Metazoa; phylum Chordata; class Mammalia; order Artiodactyla; family Bovidae; genus Bison; species Bison bison. The sequence goes on along the minus strand of NW_011490693.1, from coordinate 14,375 downwards.
CTTGGGTTAGACTAATTTGTTTACCTTTGTGAAACTTCTAGAGAGATAGAAGACAATTGGGATCATAGATACTGGTGCCAGCCATCATGAGAGACAAGTACCACTTTAGAGTTCTCCCTAACACACACATGCATAGCTTACTAGCACCAGAGACTTAACAACTCACCAGCATGACAGCACCAACCCCAGACTCCACTGGGCTCCACAGCTGCTACACCTGCATCTCATCCTGCTCGTGGGTGCGATATCACCAGCTCAAGTACGCTTAGGCCCTGAAGCCAGCTCCATCAACACTTCATCCTGCCTATGAGTGGGCTGGCAGCCACCACATGAGGCACAATCTGTCAGCCACCTGGGGAGGAAGTGGGATCCTTTCCTACTAGTGCACCCAGAGTAGTTGGCATTGACACAACAGAAGGGCACCCCTATATCATCTAGATCTGCTGAACACATCCTACAAAGGGGAGCATTCTGTTGGGCCCCATAGACTTCTGCAAAAGACCACTTCTCTAAGATCAGGAATATACCTAACTCTTAGAAATAAACACAGAGTTAGGTAAAATCAGGAGACAGAGAAATGCATTCCAAATGAAGGAATAAGACAAAATCTCAGAAGAGTCACTAAACAAAGTTAAGCAATCTACCCAATAAAGCATTCAAGGTAATGACCATAAAGATGTTCAGTGGACTCTAGAGAAGAATGAATGAAAATGGAATTTTACGAATAAGAAAATATAAAGAAGGACTAAACAGTGCTGAAGGATACAACAGCTGAAATGAAAAATACACTAGAGAAAATCACTAGTAGATTAGAGGATTCAGAAGAATGGATCAGAGATCTGTAAGACAGAGTAGTGGAAACTTCCAAACAGCATAGGAAAAAGAAAAAAGAATTTATAAAATGAGGATAGGTTAACAGACATCTGGGACGACTTCAGTACCATTCTCATTATGGGGATCTAAAATAGAGATCTAGCCTGGAGAAGGTTCCATGTGCGCTTGAGAAAAAGGTGAAATTCATTGTTTTTGGATGAAATGTCCTATAGATATCAATTAGGTCTAACTGGTCTATTGTATCATTTAAAGTTTGTGTTTCCTTGTTAATTTTCTGTTTAGTTGATCTATCCATAGGTGTGAGTGGGGTATTAAAGTCTCCCACTATTATTGTGTTATTGTTAATTTCTCCTTTCATACTTGTTAGCATTTGTCTTACATACTGTGGTACTCCCGTGTTGGGTGCATATATATGTATAATTGTTATATCTTCTTCTTGGATTGATCCTTTGATCATTATGTAGTGACCTTCTTTGTCTCTCTTCACAGCCATTGTTTTAAAGTCTATTTTATCTGATATGAGTATTGCTACTCCTGCTTTCTTTTGGTCCCTATTTGCATGGAAAATCTTTTTCCAGCCCTTCACTTTCAGTCTGTATGTGTCCACTGTTTTGAGGTGGGTCGGCCATA
>NW_011490693.1:9560-10452 GCF_000754665.1 Bison bison bison | reverse complement strand
TGGAACAAAATAGAAAGCCCAGAGATAAATCCACGCACATATGGACACCTTATCTTTGACAAAGGAAGGCAAGAATATACAATGGATTAAAGACAATCTCTTTAACAAGTGGTGCTGGGAAAACTGGTCAACCACTTGTAAAAGAATGAAACTAGACCACTTTCTAACACCATACACAAAAATAAACTCAAAATGGATTAAAGATCTAAACATAAGACCAGAAACTATAAAACTCCTAGAGGAGAACATAGGCAAAACACTCTCTGACATACATCACAGCAGGATCCTCTATGACCCACCTCCCAGAAGACTGGAAATAAAAGCAAAAATAAACAAATGGGACCTAATTAACCTTAAAAGCTTCTGCACATCAAAGAAACTATCAGCAAGGTGAAAAGACAGCCTTCAGAATGGGAGAAAATAATAGCAAATGAAGCAACTGACAAACAACTAATCTTAAAAATATACAAGCAACTCCTCCAGCTCAACTCCAGAAAAAATAAATGACCCAATCAAAAAATGGGCCAAAGAACTAGACATTTCTCCACAGAAGACATACAGATGGCTAACAAACACATGAAAAGATGCTCAACATCACTCATTATCAGAGAAATGCAAATCAAGACCACTATGAGGTACCATTTCACACCAGTCAGAATGGCTGCGACCCAAAAGTCTACAAATAATAAATGTTGGAGAGGGTGTGGAGGAAAGGGAACCCTCTTACACTGTTGGTGGGAATGCAAACTAGTACAGCCACTATGGAGAACAGTGTGGAGATTCCTTAAAAAACTGGAAATAGAACTGCCTTATGATCCAGCAATCCCACTGCTGGGCATACACACTGAGGAAACCAGAAGGGAAAGAGACACATGTACCCCAATGTTCATTG
>NW_011490693.1:8290-9460 GCF_000754665.1 Bison bison bison | reverse complement strand
GGATGGTATGGGGAGGGAGGAGGGAGGAGGGTTTAGGATGGGGAGCACATGTATACCTGTGATGGATTCGTTTTGATATTTGGCAAAACTAATACAATTATGTAAAGTTTTAAAATAAAATAAAATTTAAAAAAAAATGAACATAAATTATCACATTTTATCTTTCACTGAACATTTCTCATAAATAGATGTCCACTGCCTTGGGTTAACCTGTGTTCTAAAAAATCATTTAACATTTGAATCATTTGTCTTCTTCTGTTTGTAAGTCAGTAGTAATTAAGTAAAAATTAGTTGTCTGGTGCCTGGAACACTTGAGATTTATTATCTAAAATAGATTAGAATCCTATGGAGAAAATTAAAGCAACAATAAAAACCATTTAATTTCAAAATAAAAAAAATAAAATAGAGAGAGACAGAGACTTACTTGAAGAAATAATAGCTAAACTTTTCTAACCTGGGGAAGGAAAGAGACACTCAGGTCTAGAAGTCAGACAGTCCCCAAAAGAGATGAACCTGAAAAGGTCCATACCAGGACACATTATAATTTAATGGAAAAAAAATTAATAATGTTGTTGTTCCAAAGTAAATGGCAATGGGATCATACTTATCAATAATTACCTTAAGTGTAAGTGGGTTGAATTACCCAGCCAAAAGACAAAGACTGGCTGAATGGATGCAAAAACAAGACCCCTATCAGATCAGATCAGATCAGTTGCTCAGTTGTGTCCGACTCTTTGCGACCCCATGAATCGCAGCACACCAGGCCTCCCTGTCCATCACCAACTCCCGGAGTTCACTCAGACCCCTATATATGCTGTCTAAAAGAGACCCACCTCAAAACAAGGGACACATACAGACTGAAAAAATATTTCATGCAAATGGAGGCCAAAAGAAAGCAGGAGTAGCAATATCAGATAAAATAGACTTTGAAATAAAGGCCATGAAAAAGACAAAGAAAGACACTACCTAATGATCAAAGGATCAATCCAAAAAGAAGATATAACATTATAAATATATATGCACCCAACATAGGAGCAGCTCAATACATAAGGCAAATGCTAACAAGTATGAAAGGAGAAATGAACAATAACACAATAATAGTGGGAGATTTTAATACCCCACTCACACATATGGACATGTCATCCAAACAGAAAATTAGCAAGGAAACAC
>NW_011490693.1:7282-7490 GCF_000754665.1 Bison bison bison | reverse complement strand
AGGTGGATGAAACTGGAGCCTATTATGCAGAGTGAAGTAAGCCAGAAGGAAAAACACCAATACAGTATATTAACGCATATATATGGAATTTAGAAAGATGATTACAATAGCCCTGTGTACGAGACAGCAAAAGTGACGCTGATGTATAGAACAGTCTTATGGACTCTGTGGGAGAGGGAGAGGGTGGGAAGATTTGGGAGAATGGCAT
>NW_011490693.1:4012-5213 GCF_000754665.1 Bison bison bison | reverse complement strand
AAAGAACAGCCTTCAGAGTGGGAGAAAATAATAAGCAAATGAAGCAACTTACAGAGAACTAATCTCACAATCATATAAACAACTCTTGCAGCTCAATACCAGAAAAACAAACGACCGAATCCAAAAATGGGCCAAAGCACTAAGCAGACATTTCTCCAAAGAAGACATACAGATGGCTAACAAACACATGAAAAAATGCTCAGCACCACTCATTGTCAGAGAAATGCAAATCAAAACCACAGTGAGGTACCATCTCCTGCCAGTCAGAATGGCTGCTATCTAAAAATCTAATGCAGGAGAAGGTGTGGAGAAAAGGGAACCCTCTTACACTGTTGGTGGGAATGTAAACTACTACAACCACTATGGGTAACAGTGTGGAGATTCCTTAAAAAAATTGAAAACAGATCTGCCATATGAACCAGCAGTCCCACTGCTGGGCATACCCATTGAAAAAAACAGAATTGAAAGAGACACATGTACCCCAATGTTTGTTGTAGCACTGTTTACAATATCTAAGACATGGAACCCACCTAGATGTTCATCAGCAGATGAATGAATAAGAAAGTTGTGGTACATATGCCCAACAGAATATTTCTCAGCTATTAAAATGATTGCATTGGAATCAGTTCTAATGAGGTGTATGAAACTGGAGCCTATTATACAGAGTGATATAAGCCAGAAAGAAAAACACCAATACAGTATATTAATGCATATATATGGAATTTAGAAAGATGGTCATGACGACCCTATATGCAAGACAGCAAAAGAGACACAGATATAAAGAACAGACTTTTAGACTCTGTGGGAGAAGGCGAGTGGGGGATGATTTGATAGAATAGCATTGAAACATGTATATTACCATATGTGAAATAGATCACCAGTCTAAGTTCGATGCATGAAACAGGGCACTCAAAGCTGGTGCACTGGGACAACCCAGAGGGGTGGGATAGGGAGGGAGGTGGGAGGGGGGTTCAGGATGGGGGTACACCCATGGCTGACTCATGTCAATGTATGGCAAAACCCACCACAATATTGTAAAGTAATTAGCCTCCAATTTAAATAAAACATTAATTAATATAAAGTTGTTGTTCAGTTGCCAAGTCATGTCCAACTCTTTGCGACCCCATGGACTGCAACATGCCAGGCTTTCCTGTCTCTCACCATCTCCCAGAGTTTGCCCAGGTTCATGTCCATTGAAACG
>NW_011490693.1:0-494 GCF_000754665.1 Bison bison bison | reverse complement strand
TGGATGCCAGCTTGAGCTTCATCCAGTCAGGCATTTTGCATGATGTACTCTGCATTTAAGTTAAATAAACGGGATGACAATATACACCCTTGAAGTACTCTTTTTCCAATTTTGAGCCAGTCAGTTGTCCGTGTACGGATCTAACTGTTACCTCTTCACATGCATAGTTTTCTCAGGAGGAAGGTAAGGTGGTCTGGTATTCCCATCTCTTCAAGAATTTTCCACAGTTTGTTGTGATCTACACAATCAAGTGCTTTAGTGTAGTCAATGAAGCAGATGTAGATGTTTTTCTGGAATTCCCTTGCTTTTTCTGTGATCCAATGGAGGTTGGCAATTTGATAACACTAAACTATCTCTTTCACATCATTTTGGGTTCAGTTTGAATATCCTCTGATACACATCTCAGATTTCTGGTCTCTGTTCCTGTACTATGGCTGAACTCTGCTCTTATCACTACTCAGTTGTTGTTAATTTGTCAATCATTTCTTTGTTAT
>NW_011490692.1:5205-5831 GCF_000754665.1 Bison bison bison | reverse complement strand
AGTAATTAGCCTCCAATTAAAATAAATAAATTTATATTAAAATTTTTTAAATAATAAATAAAACTGAAAAAAAAATAAAGAAAGCTGAAAAAAATAACTGCTACTAGCTAAGGAACAGAGCTGTAAGTGAATACATGAAACCAGTAGAGTGCTTGGATTTGTCTATAAATTTACTATGCTAAATATATAAATAGCAGTTTTTAATACCAGACATAGGAGAATGTTATCAACAATGAGAACCTGACATGCAGACGGCTTCTATTTCAAGTAGAATACTTTTTTATGCACTAATGGGAAGGAACCAATCCCACGGCACATGAACTACCTGTGATATATGGAAGAAAAGGGAAAATGAAAGGGGAAGTCATATTGGGAGATGACACTGGAAAGGTAAACTGTGTAAGCCTTATCTTGGAAGACCATGGGTGCCAGGATGAGAGATCTTAAATGTATTGTTTATATATACAATTATAGCAAGGCTTTTTGTGATTTGGACTATATGGAGGTAGAAGAGTATATCCTAAGCTTTTGAACATAATTTGCTTTGAATTCTTCTTTGTTATGCTTACTATGGGACCATAGCTATATTGCTGCTTCTTTAATGTGCCTCACTATTTTGCTTTGTA
>NW_011490692.1:712-1046 GCF_000754665.1 Bison bison bison | reverse complement strand
TCAGCTCTGTTTTTCTTTCTCAAGATTGCTTTGGCTCTTTGGGGTCTTTTGTGTTTCCATACAAATTGTGAAATTTTTTGTTGTAGTTTTGTGAAAAATACCATTGGCAGTTTCATAGAGATTGTATTGAACCTGTAGATTGCTTTCGGTAGCATAGTCACTTTCACAATATTGATTCTTCCAATCCACAAACATGGTATATCTCTTCAACTGTTTATGTCATCTTTAATTTCCTTCATCAGTGTCTTATACTCTTCTGCATACAGGTTTTTTTTTGTCTCTTTAGGTAGGTTTATTCCTAGGTATTTTATTCTTTTTTTTTTTTTTTTTTTTT
>NW_011490692.1:0-612 GCF_000754665.1 Bison bison bison | reverse complement strand
ATCATATGGTTTTATTTTTCAATTTGTTAATATGGTGAATCACATTGATGAATTTGTGTGTAGTGAAGAATGCTTGCATCCCTGGGATAAAGCCTACTTGATCATGATGTATGATCCTTTTAATGTGTTGTTGGATTCTGTTTGCTAGAATTTATTGAGAATTTTTGCATGTATTGGCATCAGTGATATTGGTCTGTAATTTTCTTTTTTGTGGCATCTTTGTCTGCTTTTGGTATCAGGGTGATGGTGGCCTCATAGAAGGAGTTTGGGATTTTTTTCTTCCTCTGAAATTTTCCGGAAGAGTTTGACCAGGATAGGTGTTAGTTCTTCTCAAAACTTTTCATAAAATTCAGTTGTGAAGCCATCTGGCCTTGAGCATTTGTTGAGAGATTCTTTATTACAGTTTCAGATTCTGTGCTTGTGATTAGACTGTTCATATTTTCTATTTCTTCCTGTTTCAGTTTTAGAAGGTTATACTTTCTATTATATTGGCATAAAGTTGCAGGTAGTAGTCTCTTATGATTCTTTCTATTCCTGTGTTGTCTTTTGTGACTTTTCCGTTTTCATTTTTAATTTTATTGATTTGAGTCTTCTCCCTTTTGTTTTCTTGAT
>NW_011490691.1:15928-17103 GCF_000754665.1 Bison bison bison | reverse complement strand
GGGAGCCAGACTCTCAAATTGCAAAGGAGTCTCTCCACAAGATAGAGCTTAATATTTTTTGAGGTGTAATTGACAGTTTAAATGGTAGATTTCATGTGAATAAATTTCTATGGTCTATCGCGTTCTTACTGTTCAGGGAAAATCAGTTCATTAGGGTGTTATATTGAGAGATTGAGATGTTGTTGTTGGAATGAGTATACCAAGCAGTGTTTGCTGTGATTGCTTTGTTTTTTCCCCATTTTTGAGTCTTGCTCCCATTCTCAGAATATTTCTATACTATACTACAAGAAAGGACAGAGCAGTAGAAACTATTTCACTTACCAGAAGAAGAAGGGAAAAAGAAAACAACCCTTTGTGCAATAATTCTGAGCTTCCTTTCCAAGGTAGCCTATTACTTGCCAGCCAAAATCATTGCATGTAAGATGTCACAAGAAAACATGAAGATACTTTTTGGCCAACCCAATATTTGTCATTTGAAGTCAATCATTTTCACATCTGGTAGGCAAAGATTAAAAACCAGCCAGTTGTCCCGAATCTTCTCTCTCCTTTGATTTCTGCGTTGAGACTTTTACTGACTTTGGTTGAACAATGGCAGCCCCTATTGTGACTAGCGTGCATGCGTACATGCTTAGCCTCTCAGTCGTTGAAACCTTTGGACTGTAGCCACTCAGGCTCTTCAGTCCATTGGATTCTCCAGGCATATAGTACAGTGATTAGGTTTACCCGCAATTTAATCCATGATCACTAGAGGGCGGCAAGGAGCCCAGGGTAAGCGTCACAAAATATTTAGCAGGACACCAGGTGGCAGTGCTTCAGCTTTCATTCTTGCTACGCAGTCGCTGGAGCCTGATTCTCCGGGAATGCAAATAGTAACATTAAGATAAAGCACTCACAAAGGTGTGAGACTTGAGTTTTCAGAGGTGCACCATGTAAATGTTTTGAGGGATAGCGTCACAGCAGAGAAATCAAAGGCAAGGGGCACAGGTCTTGATATAGGGATGAGTGTTTAAGGAGTGATATCTCTTCTTTTCCTGTAGCCTCTTGCTTTTCCAGGCACACTACAACTAATAAACTTGCTAAAGCATTTAGCACTTAACTGGATAGTCGATGATTTCCTCATCTACTGATCCTGGGGCAATTTGTACCTAGGTTTACCATCTTCTTTCCTAGTTGCC
>NW_011490691.1:12808-13262 GCF_000754665.1 Bison bison bison | reverse complement strand
AGCACAGAAGTACTTTGCAGAGTCTTCCAGCTTTAAGGCTGAGATAATGAGGCTGATGGCTTTACGTGATCTCTGAAAATTTATGGAGTAACGGCCATCCCTTGCATTCGGGCTGTAAGAATTCTGACCAATAAGGTAAATCATCTCTCCACTGGGAACTGCTTATACCAAAAAATGTTATAACTGTTCCAACTTATCTCATACTGACAGTTCATGGTGGCTGACTCCCCAACTTGAGTGGATATATCCGGCTGGTCGTGAGTAACTTTCTGGGCCACACCAGATCCTGTGGAAAAAATCAGAAAACAGAGATGAAGCAGTGAATAAAATAGTGTACGAATTAGACTCATTTAGATCTCCAAAAAGAAAAACCAAACTGAAATCCTAAGACGCTTGCTTTTCCCCAGTCCCCCTTTCCTCCCCAAGTCCCTGTGAAGCACCACGTGCCTGTGTG
>NW_011490691.1:10757-12708 GCF_000754665.1 Bison bison bison | reverse complement strand
AAGGTGAAGGCCAGGAGCACCCAGAGCAGACTGGAGAGTGGCATGAGGCATGGAATCCCCTTCTCAAATGTGCTCAGTTCTGCCTCAAGCTGAGAGTTCAGTGTCTTTGAGTGTCTGGCAGCACATATACATAGTAACTGCTTCTTGTGTGACTCCTTCAAACAGGAAGTGGGGTTTGTCATATTCATAGGTAACCTGGTCTGTGCACAGATGGGGAAAAAAGTGTGATTCACCACAAACCTTTACTTTGTCTATTTTTCTTTCACCATAATTAAGTTACACTGAGTCTTAAAAAAGGGCTTCCCTGATAACTTAGTTGGTAAAGAATCTGCCTGCAATGCTGGAGACCCTGCTTCAGTTTGAGCCTGAAAGAGGACTTTGCAAAAGCAGTTATTAGTAAAGATTTGAGCTGAGGGGTATTGAAGAACAAACAAGTTGACATTCATTGATGATTATTCAACAGGAAAATTTTGCCATCCCATCTAAAGTAGGATTTGTTTTTAAAATTTTTATTGGAGTATGGTTGATTTACAGTGTTGTGTTACGGCAAAATGAAATGTCCATGGACAGAGGAATGGATAAACATGTGGTACATATGTACAATGAAACTGTTGTCGCTCTTTAGTTGCCAGTCCTGTCAGACTCTGTGACCTCATAGACTCTAGCCCATTAGGCTCCTTTGTTCATGGAATTTCTCAAGCAAAAATAATGGAGTGGGGTGCCATTTCCTTCTCCCAGGGGCTATACCTGACCGAGGGATCGAACCCACGTCTCCTGCTTGGCAAGCAGATTCTTTACCACAGAGCTACCAGGAAAAACCCACAATGAAAGCACTCAGCCATGAAAAAGAACAAAATAATGCCATCTACATCAACATTAACAGACCTAAAATAAGATGTAGTACAAGCTATGAACCCTTCTTGTAATCTACTTACTTACTGTCATTCATTTAGCCTATGCTTACCTTTCTCCATCCAAAATCTAAACAATCTATTTAAAAATTCACAGACTTTGGTCTTGGAGAAAGGCAGTCTTATCCAAAATTTTTGATAAATTTTTTTCTGGGTTTTAGAGCTCTAAAATATTGTTAAAATACAAAAGATAACCTGATACCTCAGCTTTATATGCACTCTTTTTTAGCTCTGTGAAATTTTGTCACAGGTGCAGGTTTTTGTACCACCACTCAAATCATGATACAGAATTGTTCCATCTCTCTAAAGATAACCATTTTCATGCACTCCCCATCCCTGCAACTGGTGATGACCCCTAGCAGATGCTGATCTTTTCATCTCTATATTTTGTCTTTATGAGAACTCTATATAAGTAAACTCATACAGTATGTATACAATAAAAATATGTTAAGTGTAATCATCTACCATGTAGTCTTCTGAGACTGACTTTTTTTTCACTTAGCATTGAGATCCATCTAGGCTATTGACTGTATCAATACTCAGTTTCTTTTAATCACAAGAGACTGTGTCTAACTTATGATGAATCAACTTAGGATTTTTGACTTTCTGGTTTAGAGAAAGTTATGTATGCATTCACTAGAAACCATACTTTGATTTTTGAATTTTGATCTTTCCCCATGCTAGCAACATGCTGTATTACATCCTCTGATGGTTCTTGGTAGCAACAGTGAGCTGAGCTCTCAGTCAGACCCAGGAACAGCAGGGTAAACAACTGATCCACTTACAACCATTCTGTACCCGTACAATCATTACATTTTTCACTTTCAGTATAATACCTTTATGATAGGCCAGGTGAAGCTCTGACTCACAGTAGGGTAAGTATATTAAATGCATTTCCCACTTACTGATATTTTCAACTTAAAATGGTTTATTGAGATTTAACCCTATTGCAAGTTGAAATAGATCTATAAATTATATTTTATTGTATGAATATTCAGTTCAGTCACTCAGTCGTGTCTGACTCTGTGACCCCATGGACT
>NW_011490691.1:6400-9603 GCF_000754665.1 Bison bison bison | reverse complement strand
ATTCTTTGGCATTGCCTCTCTTTAGGATTGGAATGAAAACTGACCTTTTCCAGTCCTGTGGCCAGTGCTGAGTTTTCAAAATTTGCTGGCATATTGAATACAGCACTTTCCCAGCATCATCTTTTAGGATTTGAAATAGCTCAACTGGAATTCCATCACCTCCACCAAGTTTGTTCGTAGTGATGATTCCTAAGGCCCACTTGACTTCGCATTCCAGGATGTCAGGCTCTAGTTGAGTGATTACACCATCATGGTTGTCTGTGTCATGAAGATCATTTCTTATATAGTTCTTCTGTGTATTCTTCCCACCTCTTTACATCTTCTGCTTCTGTTAGATGCCTACCATTCTGTCCTTTATTGTGCTCATCTTTGCATGAAATGTTCCCTTGGTATCTCTAATTTTCTTGAAGAGATTTCTAGTCTCTCCCACTCTATTGTTTTCCTCTATTTCTTTTCAGTGATCGCTGAGGAAGGCTTTCTTATCTCTTCTTGCTATTCTTTGGAACTCTGTGGGACCAGTAAAATGACTATCAATAAAGTTTATTCAGATTTTATGAAAAATACTGGCATTTCTCAATTTTTAGAGGATGCAAACTGCACCTTTTCCCTGTTAGCTGAAATATAATTGTTTATACCACATGAATGTCAAGTTGTCACTTTCTCAAAAAAATTTTAAAAGCTCCTTGTTTTGTGAGTAGCCATTCTAGTTTCAGACATTACATTATAATAGAGAGGTCCCCATAGATACAAAAATGAATTACAAAGATATATAAAGACAACACTCTTTATGATACCACAGCAATGGAAATAATTATTTATTAATGGAAAGGCAATTAATGACAGAATGTCCCAGAGTACTATATGGGCATTGTAAAGAATGAACTGGACTGCTTCCCAGGTGGCACAGTGGTAAATAATCTGCCTGCAGTGCTGGAGACAAAAAAGACCAGGTGTGATCCCTGGGTCAGGATGATCCCATGGAGGAGGAAATGGCAACCCACTCCAGTATTCTTGCCTGAAAAATCCCTTGGACAGAGGAGCCTGGCAAGCTACAGTTCTTGAGGCTGCACATAAAAGAAGCCTTTGGAAAAGGAGAATTATTTGTACTTCTCTCACTTCTAGGTTGAGACTAACACACTGGAACCAACATTTTATTGATACAAGGAAGAACCATGACAAATTGTTAGTGCTTCTCACTTTATTTCTGTGTTGCAATTAGGATTCTTAGCAGCCATATAATTCTTCTCAGCCACATCAACCAATGAAGCACCACTTCCTTGTCCTCCTTTACTTATTTTCTTTATGCATCTTCTCCCCTTTTCCTTCCCTTCATTTTCCTCATCTCTTACTGCTCTCTGACTCTTCTTCCAGATGACTCTAGATTTGCTCTCGTGACTGCTCCCCCACTGTGTCCCCCCTTCTTCTCACCAGAGAAACACTGCACAGGTGCAGCCCCATCTGTCCCAGTGTGCCTCTCTCAGGACGCAGTAGTACACAGCGTTGTCTCTCAGGGTGACCTGGGGCAGGACCAAGGTGCTGCACTTTCTGTCGGAAGCTGTGTTCAGAGAGGCCATGCTGCTGTTCACGGTGCTTCATAAGCCATGAATGACGTACTATGGACTCTGATTGGGATTTTGCTGATATGAATGTATATAGTCATTTCTACCAATGGTATAGTTATTACAAGGCAGGTTTGCATCTTCTCCTTCAGCACAATCCATGGAGCTGGGCTGGGTGGTCTTAGCATCAATCACAGTCCCTACGGGGTTAAGAAATCAAATTAGCTCCAGAGCACAAATCAGTGTAATTCTATGGATCAAAGTCACACCCTCCCATAACCCCTACTCCACTAACACCTACTCCACTGTTTCTGTTTATGTCCTGCAAAAATATTATTGGTGTTCATTATTGGACTGCAAGGAGACCAAGCCAGTCAGTCTAAAAGAAATGAACCCTAAATATTCATTGGAAGGACTGATGCTGAAACTGAAGCTCCAATACTTTGTTCACTTGATGACAAGACCCAACTCATTGGAAAATATCCTGATTCTGGGAAAGATGGAAGGCAAAAAGAGAAGAGGGCGGTAGAGGATGAGATGGTTAAACAGCATTACTGTCTCAGTGGACATGAATTTGAGCATATTCCAGGAGATAGTAGAGGACAGAGGAGCCTGGCATACTGCCATCCATGTATGTAAAAAGTTGTATACAACTTAATGACTGAACAACAATAAAATTATAGAGACCAAAGATGTGGCAAGAATCAGAGATCCATAGGCTTTGTTCCATGGGTGGTTGGCTCAATAGACACAGAGATTTCCTACAACCAGCTTACTGCTAAGGACTCGTCCCAAATCATGGCCATGATTTAACCCGTCATGTAGAAGTCTGTCCTCTTTAGCAAATCCACAGATAATTTCTCAGTTCCATCATTATAATGCTGAATAAAGCACAGGGAGAGGAGTAGACAGCAAATAACTTTGTGGCTCTTTGCCCTCAAGTCATCCCTTGTAGAAAGAGAACACTCACCCAAGGTCAGAAACACAGTTACTCCAGTCACCAGCCTCAGACTTCAAGGACAAGCTAGGACCACGGGCTCAGAGCTCAGGCTTTTGTCTGATCCTTGGCTTAAGGAGGTTCCAGAGAACAGAGGCAACAGCTGTTAGCAAAGACTTACAACGAGTGCAGATACCACTGTGTTGTTGCCAGGACCTTCTCAGCCAATGATCAAGCAGTTCCTTATCTAGGTCTTCCTCCCTGGTTTTAGTCATGTCCCCAAAAGATGGTGAAACATTCCCAGCTCACTGTGCAATCATCTATGAAGTTTAATGTCTGGTTCTGGCAAAGGAACACCAATCACAGTGATGTGTCTATGCACAACCATTGGTCTATCATTTGTTTCTTAAGAAACTGGCTGATGCTCCAAGAAGCTTGTGGAATGCAGTATTTAATTGCAGAAAAATGCACTGAGCTCTGTGTTGTAAGATGATGAAAATTCCCATCCACGTTTCAGAAAATCTTTGGGAGGTTCAAAAGTAGGATGTAGTCTGGGAGATGGAAAGATTAATGTTGAGACTAAAAGCTACACGTCCTGGAACTCAGAGCTCTTGTAAGTGTTCTAAGAATCATGCATTGATCACCATCTAGATAGACATTTTTCATGCATCTGTTCTTAATATACTAACTGATTGACATAGATGGTG
>NW_011490691.1:5807-6300 GCF_000754665.1 Bison bison bison | reverse complement strand
AAAAGATTTTAAGGAATAGAAAGGTGAAGGGATAATCAGAGCAGGGAAATGGGAAAGCAGTGTTTAGGGCGGTACATGGAAAGGGCTTAGGCTATTGGGCTAAGATCCCCTGAATCCTTGACCACACACATTGAACAAGGGATAATAAAGCACAAGTTGTCTAAAGAAGATGAAAGCATATTATTTTTCCTTTTTTTGGCACATCAATGGAAAACAAATTTCCCTTCCCTTCTCCCAGAAACAGTTTTCAGATGAAGCAGCCCCCTCTTGTGACTGAATAAAAGAACTGGAGAGCTAAACCCAGACCCAAAGTCAGCAAGCAAGTATTTGAAAAGTTCCTCAGGTTTGAAGGTAAATAGGCTTCTCAGGTAACTCCCTGATGGTTCAGTTGGTAAATCCCACCTGCAATGTAGGAGACCCTGGTTTGATTCCTGGATTGGGAAGGTACCTTGGAGAAGGGAAAGGCTACCCACTCCAGTATTCTGCCCTGAGA
>NW_011490691.1:0-3898 GCF_000754665.1 Bison bison bison | reverse complement strand
ATGGGCTCCAAAATCACTGCAGATGGTGATTGCAGCCATGAAATTAAAAGACACTTACTCCTTGGAAGGAAAGTTATGACCAACCTAGATAGCATATTCAAAAGCACAGACATTACTTTGCCAACAAAGGTCCGTCTAGTCAAGGCTATGGTTTTCCCAGTGGTCATGTATGGATGTGAGTGTTGGACTATAAAGAAAGCTGAGTGCCGAAGAATTGATGCTTTTGAACTGTGGTGTTGGAGAAGACTCTTGAGAGTCCCTTGGACTGCAAGGAGATCCAACCAGTCCATTCTAAAGGGGATCAATCTGGGTGTTCACTGGAAGGTCTGATGTTGAAGCTGAAACTCCAATACTTTGGCCACCTTATGCGAAGAGCTGACTCATTTGAAAAGACCCTGATGCTGGTAAAGATTGAGGGCAGGAGGAGAAGGGGCCAACAGAGCATGAGATGGTTGGATGGCATCACTGACTCAATGGACATGGGTTTGGGTGGTCTCTGGTAGTTGGTGATGGACAGGAAGGCCTGGCGTGCTGCAGTTCATGGGTTCGCAAAGAGTCGGACATGACTGAGTGACTGAACTGAACTGAAAGAGTTTCTCCATCCTTGGCTGCAAAGAATATAACCAATCTTATTTCTGTATTAACCATCTGGTAATATTCAAGTGTAGATGGTCTCTTGTGTTGTTGGAAGAGGGTATTTGCTATTACCAGTGTGTTTTCTTGGCAAAACTGTATTAGGCTTTGCCCTGCCTCATTTTGTAGTCCAAGTTCAAACTTGCCTAAGTTTGCATTGTTTACTGAGTTTGCATTCTAATCCCCTGTGATGAAAAGAGTATCTTTTTTTGGTGTTAATTCTAGAAGGTATTGCAGATTTTAATAGAACCATTCTTCATAGATTTCTTTAGGTTCCATTTTTACCATAGTGTCACCATCACTGAAACATCCATTCATTCTGTTCTGGGTCAAGTGATTCCTCATACCCAAATCTTCTCCAAGGAGCCCTCTAAATGGTACACTCTAGAAGACAATAAAAGTTTGAGACGTTTTTCACAGTTAGGAAAGTTATGTATGTCTCATTTCCCAAAGATTACAAGCATTGGAACAATAAAACCTGTCTCATAGGGTTTTGCTATTTAGATTAGATTCCGATTTAGAATCGGAAATGCATTCTACAGTTCCTGACATATAGTAAGTTCAGTAAATATCAACTTTCTATAGTCTGCTAAAACCTGCCTTTCCTTCAGTGTCCAGATCTGTGATCTGCTTCTCATCCCCATCCCCCTGCCACAATATCAGTTCAGGGATGGAAGCTTCTAGGATATTTACTTAATCTCTTCTTTTCCTGGAGACAGTCATTATTTTTCCTTTATCCTTTTGATATCATATACAACTAGCTACATTGATACATTGATCCACCCAGGTTGCTGAAAGGACATAGATGCAAGAGGTGAGGTTTGATTTTGGCTTTCCTAAAAACAGTAAAATCAAGGTCATCTTGCATGTTTACTACCTATTGGATATAATATTTTTGATTTGGATCTCTAAGATTTTGCCACTCTGGTTAAGTTTTCTCTTTTTATTGATTTATGAGCTTTTAATATATTCTGCATTTTATTCCTTTTTCAAAAATGTCTTTTTCATATATTGCCTTCCACACTGGCATTGACTTTCCACTCTCTTAGCAGTGATTTTCAAGAATGACAAAAAAAAAGCAATTTAAAAATATACTTTCATGCTCATAAAAATCTCCCTTGTAAGTTTTATTTGTTTGTTTTCTTTAGAAAATTTAGAAATGATTTCCTTTTGTGACTGCTGTTGCTTGTGATGATAGTCAGGTATCACTCTTAATGATATTTCCCAGAATACAATGCATCAATTTCCCATGAGTATTAGCAAGATTTTTTTCCCACTAAAATAGACCCTTGGATTTGTCTTCAGTGCCTTGCAAACTTCTGCTAAAACCATACTGGTTGACTTGCAGAATTTCTTATTCATCTTTATGACTTTCCACATAGCAATGCTCCTGAATAAGCAGCTTGCTTCATAGGAAGTCAAGTACAATAGTGGATGGAGGTTCTTGCTATGATAAAGAGCTTATGGAAAGGGTAATGGATTGAGATAGTTATAAATCCTAGTTACAATCATGTGGTCATTTGCAGTAACAAAAGCTATACTAGTTATAAAATTATTTTCATTTTATATGAATGTATTTATGTATACATTAACCATTTTTAACTTCCCTCTCCTGTTTGTCTGCCTGTCATAACACAAAATATGTGACTACAAATTAATCTTTATCTCATTGTATCTCAGTAGTTAAGATACAGGATTCAGTGGGAGAGTGTGATTTAGCTAGAAGAGGAAAGAATCTTAAATGGATAAATGAATTTGGTATTCTCTTTGAAGGAGACAGCTTGTTTTGGTTGAATGAAGAATAATTGCGTCATATTAACAGGAAGCATAGTTTTCCTGTGGTCTTTATTAGAAAGCTGTGGTATTCAAAGAGGTACTGATGAATGCCTAGTTAACAAGGAAGGCAGTTAATCAGTTAAGCTGTTATGGTAAGTTTCTACTGTGTCAACTTAACAATCTGAAAGTCTATTTCCCAGGATTTGCTTCCCTCTATTGTTCTGGGTTAGGGTTGGCCATAAAAGAGATTCGTTTTTTTTTGGAAGGTACTTATGATGAAGTAGCATGTTTCTATGTTCCTCAGGTTGGTGCAGGGCTCCAGGCACTATGGCAATACATACTGTTGCTGCTGCTCTGATAGTTCAATTTACTGTTGACCTAAAACCCCTCGACCTTCCACTAGATATCTTACTCATGTTCTCTTTCTATTAGACCAAGTATGCATGTAGCATGATGGCAAATGACATCCACTTCTCCTGAAGGTCACCCACTACTGTGAGCCCTAAGAAGGTTAGAGACAGACAAGTTTTAGTGGGTTCCATTGTCCTCATACATTTCCATACATGCCACAGTTTGTCCATGCTTTTGTCCACATCCAACTTTCCTTCACAAATGTTACTCTAGTTGACTTACAGTGAATTCAACTCAACACCAAATGCAAATATAACAGTTTTTATGAACTCTTCCACCAGCTCTAGCCATTGCCTATGTTCTAATCCTTATAACTTATCTCTTACTCTACATCACTGGTGGTTCTCCTCCAATTGTGCCCCAACATGGAGTCTGAGGGGAAAGGACTAAGGAGGTGATTTTCATGACAATTTCAGCTTCTAGATCCAGATTTGTGATGTGAACTTCTTTAGGTGAAACTGCCATTCTATATTTTTATGGGTCATGTTTTCAAATTTAGACAACTTTTGCACATGTTCTGCGTGGCTGATTTAAAGTCAAAAATTCAAGAGGAGAATGTATCAGTAGAAAGTTACTCTAGGCACCTGCTTCCAAATGACATAGAAGGAGCTTTTATTTAGAATTAAATCTTCTGATCCAGACCACAGATGAAGCAACCGCAGGACTACCATTTCTTGTCTGGGGTCTGCAGGTGTGTGTTTCAGCCTGGGTCCCACAGCAGGGGGGCTCTCTCTTATTAAGCTCTGGGGTTTTTGTTCAGCTTTTCCTATTACTTCAACCACTGTGAGTTCCCAGACAGCACAGAAGTACTTTGCAGAGTCTTCCAGCTGTAAGTCTGAAATGGTGAGGCTGATGGATTTACGTGATCTCTGAAGATCTGTAGTGTAGCGGCCATCCCTTGCTTTCTGGCTAGAGGAAACCTGACCAATAAGGTAAATCATCTCTCCACTGGGAAGTTGTTTATACCAAAAGATTCTGAAACTGCTCAGTCTTGTCTCATATTGACACCTCAGGGTGACTACCTCCCCAACTTGACTGGAAATGTCTGGCTGGTCTTGAGCAACTCTCTGGGCTACAC
>NW_011490690.1:20316-21920 GCF_000754665.1 Bison bison bison | reverse complement strand
TGTGTCAGGTCATGCGAGAAGTGATCAACAAAGTTTGCCTTAAGAAAACACTCATCAGAATATGTGTATCGCAATTAACATTTAAATAAGATATTCTAACAAAACCTCATTAGAAAGATCTCAATCCAATTGCCTTTAATTATAAGTTTATGAGGATTTAATCTATGCCATTTTTTGTTTCAAAATAATGTGGAAACAATATATGTGACAGAACTTGGGACATAGTGACTGCTAAATAACTGTTTGTTGGATGAATTGATAAACTGAACTAACATAGAACACATACTTGGTTTTAACTTATTTAAGTATTCTACTGCATTTAAGAGTTTGATCATTTGATATTAAAATGCACATTTCGCTGAAAGAAGTCGAGAGTGAAAGAGAGAGTACAACTAAGATTTTTCTCCTTTTCCGCCTCTAACCCTGAAGGATGGAAAACAGAAAACAAAGAAACCCACTAAAATCCTACTAGCTGCTTAATGATTATACCAACTTGATCATGATAATTCTGAACCATAGACTTGACACCAGCTTCATTCATTCTTACTGGAACCCCAGGACTGGAGGACAGGCATTTCTGGATTTCTTTGCCATTCTGCACAATGTATGTTGTGGCTGTGGTTGGTAATTGTGGACTCCTCTACCTCATTCGATATGAGGATTCCTTGCACAGGTCCATGTATTACTTTTTGGCCATGCTTTCTCTAACTGACCTTATCATGTGCACTACTACAATTCCTAAAGCCCTCTGCATCTTCTGGTTCCACCTGAAGGAAATCAGCTTTGATGAATGCCTGGTCCAGATGTTCTTCATCTATGCCTTCACAGGGATGGAGTCTGGGGTGCTTATGCTTATGGCCTTAGACCGCTATGTGGCCATCTGCTACCCTCTGCGTTACTCAACTATCCTTACCAATCCTATTATTGCAAAGGCAGGGCTCGTCACTTTCCTGAGAGGTGTGTTGCTTGTCATTCCCTTGACTTTCATCATCAAAAGACTACCCTATTGCAGAGGCAATATAATACACCATACCTACTGTGACCACATGGCTGTAGCCAAGTTATCTTGTGGAAATATCAAGATCAATGTCAACTATGGTCTGATGGTTGCCCTCCTGATTGGGGGTTTTGACATCTTGTGCATCTCAGTCTCCTACATAATGATCCTCTGGGCGGTGGTCAGCCTCTCCTCAGCAGAAGCTCGGTGGAAGGCCTTCAGTACCTGCACTGCCCACATCTGTGCTATAGTTTTCTCCTACAGCCCAGCCTTCTTTTGTTTCTTTTCCCACCGCTTTGGGGGTCACAGAATTCCTCCATCATGCCACATCTTTGTGGCCAATATTTATTTGCTCTTGCCTCCCACTATGAACCCTATCGTCTATGGAGTGAAAACCAAGCAGATATGAGACTGTGTCATAAGGATCCTTTTAGGTTCTAAGGATACTATATCCCACAGCATATGAAAGGGCTATATATATCAGCTAAGGGAAGAAAAATGAAGGGAAAGAGGAGCAAGGGAAAGAGAAAGGAGGAGAAGAGGGAAGAGAATGCAGGGGAGAAAATAGAAGGAAAGGGATACTTCTGTTGGCAATATAGTCAGGGTC
>NW_011490690.1:15299-18239 GCF_000754665.1 Bison bison bison | reverse complement strand
AGAAATATTTAACTTTGCTAAATTAAATCAAAAGTGTATCATTGGAATAAACATTCTTTGATTATTTATTTGGTTTTAGAGCACTGTTACTGGTTAACTTTTATTTATAAATTTTAATATAAATTTATGAAGAAACTACATCTATAACTTGTTTCTATATGATATATGTTACTTGTACAGTCTGCATTTTTGACCTTATAAGTGCCTTGCAAATAAATTGTACGTCTTTCCTATTTTAATATATCTGGTCATACTTTGTATAATTCAAGAATAAAGAAACTTGTTCTTCTTCAGTAAAGAGAAACAATATAGATCCATTGTTTTTGACAGCATACTTGCTTGTTAGGGGAATGCAGTGGATTGGAGAGATTTGAATAGGAGGTTGATTTCTTTAATAAGTTTTCCTTGCTTATGTTTTAATCCTTTTGTGTTATTTTTTGTTTTCAAATTCATTAGCATATAGTATTTGTAATGTAAACATTATTTTAGGTTGAGTGCATGCTACTCATTTCTAATAATCTTTGAAGGTCTGAATTTGGTTTAATTGTATCTCATTTCTAATTTCCCTCGATCGATTTTTTTACAAGAAATATATCTATTTGAATATTTTAAGTAATTTTTTGTTTTCCTTAATGTATATTTCATAGTTTTTCTTATTTTAATTGCATGAATTTCTGCTCTTGTTTATTTTCTTGTTTTGAATTTACTCACTTGCTCTTTGTCTGGACTTTTGGATCAAATATTTTCTTTATTATTGCTAATGTGTCTTCTCTTTTGATAGAGGTTATAAAGCTAAAAATAGAAAAAACTTTTTTGGATATATGCTTTAGACATATCATGATATTTTATCATGAAGTTCTTTAAATATTAGTAATTTTTATAAATTTTTTTCTCAAAAGTTAGTTGCATTGTATTTTAGACTCTCCTCTAATTCTTCCTTTGTTATTAAGTTTCAGCTTTATTATAGTTAGATAATATATTTTATTGGGAAGGTTTTTTGAGGGATTCAGACGTTATTTGGAACCCGATATACATTTACTTGTAAATTACACATTTATGACACATCTTCCGATCTTGTTAATAGATGTATGTTTTCTCTTTGCTTGCTGTGGGATTTCATATCTGTTCACTGTTTATACTTGCTAATCATGTTATTCATGGCTTTTTTTTAATTTGAATCTTTCAAGTCTAAGTTCTAAATTCTGTAAAAAGTTTCTCCAATTACTATATCATTAAAATCATTATTTCTTTAAGCATTTTTAATTATATGTTTTTCTCTCCAACTAACATGCAGGGCTTCCCTGGTGACTCAGTTGGTAAAGAATCTGCCTGTAGTGCAGGAGGCCACTTGCAACGTAGGAACCCTGGGTTTAATTCCTGGATCGGGAAGATCCCCTGAAGAAGAAAATGGCAATCCATTCCAGAATTCTTGCTTGGGAAATACCATGGATGGAGGAGCCTGGTGGGCTACAGTCCATGGGGTAGCAAGAGTCAGACATGTCTGACTCTTTGCTCGGACAAAGTGTGAGCAAAATGTAATGAGTGTTCCTCAGAGCAGAAAATGTTTCCTTCTTGTTCAGAGTAACTACTGGGTCAGTTTATGTAGGAATTTGGAATAGGCCTCAAAATAGGATTATGTTTGATTAATAGTGATTCTGATCTAGTCTTGGCATTGTCCTTTGTAGAGATAAGATGAATGGAAAATGACAAGCACATGAATTCCAAGTTCAGTTCTACCACATACTGAGTGACGTCAGGCTTTGCTGATTTGTGTATGTTTGTGTAGGGCTGATTGGGGTAGGACTGAGGTGAATGATTGAACTCTTCTTGAAGACTATTCCTAGAGTTACCCAGAGAGAAACAAGCTACTCTGCAGCCTATCAGAGAGTTAGGGTACACTCTTTTTTCTCATTACTCAATGGAGATCAGACAATCTAAGTTACGTGCAACATGGTGCAAGAATGTCAAGTCTGTTTTCAGGTAGTTTCTCATTTACTTATACTGAGAGCTCACCAAGCCAATTACTTTTGAATGCTCTTCTTTCATTTAAAATTGGACCAGTTCTAGAGAGACAAATTGAGAGAGAATCCCTCTGCAATTTCTGTATATATAAAACTTAAAGTACATACACAAGGAGGAAGAGATGTCACATTCCACTTTTCCTTCAAAATTTTTTTCCAAAAGGCTTTCTATAAAAAGAAAGCTATTCTAAAACATAGATATTTCAACACATTTGTGCTTGTTTTAATAAAAGTGCATCAAACTCAAATTAGGAAGTTAGCTAAATGGCAAGACATTAATACTTATCCCTAATTACTACATTCACATGGATTTGACTATGTCAGTCTGACTTGGCGTTTACAACTCCAGGGAATTGGCTTTCTTTCCATCACAGTAGGCCCCTTGAGTTTATCTCCATCTGTCTTAAAATCTAGAATCCATCTGCATTAGTTGTAAGCCAGTTGCTAGTATACTGAAATTCGACTATACCCGATACAAGTTGAGTACAATACTCTCTACTTAAGATGAGTCAAGTACAGTACCCCCACTGTAAGTACATTGTTGGGGCCAGAGCCAGTCTTTTCATCTTTTGCAGCAATTTGGGGTTGTCTTATAGAAGGATTCATTTGTGATGGGAGTATCTGCATAATAATCCTTCAATGTCTCTATAGAAATTATGAAGTGCACTCTGTGTGAAATTAACCTAAATATTGAAATATGTTATTGACCTTGACATATCAAAATATTAGAATTTTCCATAATCACTATGTCCTGATATATAAAAAAATTATGGTAAAGTGTATTAATACCAATATTCTTTAGAGTCATATCTGGTGTTTTCTTAATTTTATTACTTTTTATCTGTAAAATATTTCATGAAATTTCCAAGCCCACATTTTAGCTGGCTGTATCTGAAGTCATCATGCTCCAATTCCACTG
>NW_011490690.1:9947-12020 GCF_000754665.1 Bison bison bison | reverse complement strand
CCCCCACATTCCCCTATAAAGCTTGATTTCAAGATCTTTGAGTCTGTCTCTGTCTCGTGAATATATAATTCATTCTTTTTTACTTCTCACTTATAATTAGAACATGGCTTACTTTTATGTTTAAAATGCTCTGTAATCTCATATTTTTTTATATAGGTTTATACATAAATTTTTTGGTACAAAATTGCTGTTAGTGCCGTCAAATCTATGTCATTACCAATTTAGGATTACCCATTCATTTTAAGAAATAGTAATATTTTTAAATTTCTTACCATAATTTTGACTTTTTAATTCTTTACTTGTATTTCTTTCAGGTTAAAGCTATGTGTTTAGATTCAGGCAAGGCACAAATATTATATTGTTTTGTTGAACCATTCCTCTCATCATTGTGTAATTATCATTTTAACTGAATTATTTTCTCTAAAATATCCAATGTTGATATCACTAGTTTTATTTAAGTAAGAATATTTTTTCATTCTATATATTTGTTTTCAAACTTTGTATTTTAAGTGATTTTTAAAATAAATACTATATAACTTTTTAAAATTTAATCTCAGAAAGCCTATTTTAATCAACAAGCATGCTGCTGCTGCTGCTAAGTCGCTTCAGTTGTGTCCGACTCTGTGCGACCCCATAGATGGCAGTCCACCAGGCTCCACCGTCCCTGGGATTCTCCAGGCAAGAACGCTGGAGTGGGTTGCCATTTCCTTCTCCAAATCAATAAGCATACTCCATAGCAATTATTGTGTTTAGAGATATGTGTGAGTTGTCTTTTTCATGTTTTTTTCTAATATTCATGGTTTTATTTTTTACTTCATTTGGCTTTGATAAAATAGTCATTATTTCTTCTAACCCTTTTGTTTGACATGATTATTTCTGCTCCACCCACCCTACTATTGTTCCTTTACATATTTAACATACTCATCTGTCAATGGCTCTAACCTCCTCATCAATAATACAAAAAACCATGGACATGTAAACTGTATAACCCTCCTTCAATATTTATTAACATAACTAATATATACTGAGTGCCTGTTCAGTGCCAGTCTCTCAGAATAAACCAGTAATATAAATGGCAAATACATCATGCCTTGGTTTCTTCAGGAGATATGTATACTAACTTAATGATCTAGGCTTTAATACACATCTTTTTTTCCTTCTTTAGACAATAAAAACAGGCTTTCTAATTGCTCATTTTAATAAAGTGAAAGCTATTCTATTGCTCTAAATTGATAAGGCAATCTCACTATTAAGAACCCATATATCATGCTTAAGATCATTTTCCTTTTCAGATTTGGGTGTTAAAATGCCAGATCAAAGTCACTGTAACATTTGCCTATAGAGTATCTCTCTAGATTACTATGGGATCTTGACAGTTTTAGAAAGATGTATTAAATGTATCCCTTCATTTCAAACTCAAATATTTTTAATTTGCTGTTTAGAATAATTAGTAAAATACTGTTTGTTGTATTTCATTAAGAATTAAAAATTTATAGTTCCATCTTCTTCATTAATTTCCAGAGTCTGTTATGTTTTGAATAGAACAGAATGCCATTATCTGGGTTAAGCTAAATATACCCACAAAGTTTACATCAACACTGTTCCTCTGTTTAAACTGTAACTTTCAATAAAATTTTTAAAATATCCTATATTTATATCTTTAATATATGAAATTCCTAAAAGAAAGTGAATAATAGTTAATATATCTGGTATAAATACATAGTAACAATATTGTTTCCATTTTAAAATAAAACACTAATTAAATATCATATGTAGGAAGGGTATTAGATATAGAGTTACTTGATTTTAGCAGAACTTCTGGAAAAATATTTACCTCAAACTCACCAGTTTGGTTAGTTTCTTTTATTTGTTTTTATGTCTGATTTAATAGTTATAATGTGAATGTCTACACTACTCTAAGAAGCAAATAGATGTTGGAATAGGGAAAAATTACTCAAAAGAAGAGACAACTGGGTTTAAACATACTGAGATTTCCAAGCCATTTTTCTTCATAGTTGCTTGGTTTTACACAGATTGTTAACATTTTAGACATCATTTTCCTTGCTATAAAAC
>NW_011490690.1:4704-7546 GCF_000754665.1 Bison bison bison | reverse complement strand
AACATGTGCAACGTCCAACAAACATATGAAAAGATGCATCACTGAATTCAAATCAAATCCACAAGATACAGTAGACGTTTCTATAAACATGTGCAACGTCCAACAAACATATGAAAAGATGCATCACTGAATTCAAATCAAATCCACAAGATACCACTATATACAATAAAATGGCTGTATTTTTTTAATTTAACAGAGATTGGAAACATTAGACTTTTTATATATACTAGAGGGTATGTAAAAATCACATTGAGCTGTGAGAAACTGTTAGACAATTAGACAAAATTTGAAACACAATTACCATATGACAGAAGTTCAACACCTAAGTATATAAGCAGAATAACTTAATACAAGAGTAGCAACAAAACTTATACACAAATGTTCATAGCATCATTATTAGTGAAAAATTGGAAAGAATTCAAATATCCACCATTTGTTTAGTGGATAAACCAAGTGGAGCATACCCATAGCAAGGATTATTATTCATTTATGAAAGGATGAAGTACAAACGTATGCCCTTTCACAGATGAACTTTGCAAACACTATGCTAATTTTAAAAAAGCAAACACTAAAGGCTACTGCAATATGATTTCAATTACATCAAATCAATTACTAGAATAGATAATCAAAAAACATACTAGATGTTGGAAGGGATCAGAGGAATAGATCCATAGGTGGTGACTGATTAATGGTTATGGAGTTTTCTTTTTATGCAATTGAAATGTCCTGAAATCAGATATTGGTGATGGTTGCACAACATTTTAAAAGTACTAAAAGGCACTTAATATTGCATTTCAGAGGTTTAAATGATAACCATTTATGGCTTGTGTATTCCACTTCAATAAAAAAAGATAAAGTGTAACAAACTCTGTGTTAAAATTTTTCTCCTGTTTCTCTCTCTATATATAAACACACAGTTAAATTAACTAAATTGTGTAAATACATATGATGCACTTTTATTTAATCATAAAATTCCGAATAATCATTATTTAAATTAATTATCATATTCTGTAAATTAAAATAGAAGACTTTATTTTTCAATATTGTTTTATCCAAATATTGTCTCAACATATATAGTAAATGCATATTAAGAAATGAAGGGAGAATGAATATAGGTATACACGTATAACTGAGTTCCTTCACTGTCCACCTAAAACTACCACAACATTGTTAATCAGCTATACCTCAATATAAAATGTTTTTGATGTTTAAAAAAAATTTAAAAAGAAATATATCAGAAGTTGCCTGTATGTTATATAATTTGAACGTGAATGAGTGTCAATAAAACCTTCTGAAACATCATTAGTGCTTTTAACTTCTGTCCCACACATCCTTACAAGGAAAGAAAAAAACACTTCAATAAATATTAAAGTATCTAATATTCATTGAAGCTAAATTGTGTTCATTCTCACTCCCCCATATATAAGGCTCATATGCCAGCACGTAGATATAAATACATACAGATAAATTTATTCTCTAATTTGTGTGTCACTTTATAAACAGTAAGAATGGAAAGCTTTCACTTCTTTTCCTTCTCCAATAGGTGTTAGCTTAAATCCAATGCCAGCACCTGTATCACAAGTGCTATGTATTCCATTGGGATACATAATACGTTTTAAGATATATTTAGTTCAAAGGTACAAATATCAAGAGATTTAGTAGCTGAGGACTGTGAAAGTACATATAGTGTAGAATCATGACATTTTTTTTTAACTAATATCCTGAACACCTGGACCAGATTGCATTCAGCTCACTGTTTGGCTTCAGAAACTAAGGTATTAAAGCACATGTAAAAGCAGGAATAGAAACAGGGTTTTTGTTTAATATGCAGGCAGAAAACACATGGAGATAATTTTTGGATGTACATTAATTGATTATTAACTTCACATGACTGAAGGTTTTATTCCATCTACCTATTAGAAGGCAGAAGTAAAGATTGGATTTAAATAGAAAAATGTTTATTTCTCCAATTCACAGATTGAAATATAGTGTAATTTTCCATGATTATTTTTCAAAGTAAATAGGAATCCACATCTGTAGTTGTAAATATCAAGCCTGAATCACCCTCATGACCAGAGCAATGGGACTACAGCAGGAGAATAGCTCTTGAGCATGATCACAACACTTGCCATTCACCTACTTCCCATTGCTCCCCAGAAAAGAATCTCGCTCACTTACTTTATTTCTAGAGATACATATTTGTGACTGTATTTAATCCATTTTAGACAGGGAAACCAGCTTGGAGGAATAAACTTCGTGTTCGAAAAAGAACATGGGATGTAAAATTGAGGACTGACTAGTGAGGAAGCAAACATTTTCTATGGAATTTAGAAATGGGAATAGTCAACAGGTGACAATAATTGTACTTATAAATAAGTAGCCATGTTCTTGTGTTGATGTAAACACTTCAATACACTTGTCTCCTACAGAATAGTATGAGCCCATTTTCCTTGTAGAAAAATTAAGCTATAATGTATTGAAATCATTTTAAATTTGTTTTGGAAAAAACCTAATTATGGTCAGTAGTACAATATTTGGTGTAAGTTGGGATCTTTAACTGAGTGTTTTTGCAAATGGGACCTATACTTCTCTTGTAACAATAAATCCAGTTTCAATAATCAACACTAGAGCTATCAAAAGGAAATATGAATGACCAAATAGATATGTAGCTCATATTAGGAGCTATATCCCTAGGAGTAGAGCAGAATGAACTCAGTTATGTTTACTATTCTCGCTTTGTGGGTATCTATGATTTCCCTACTTCTTTTGCTTGGACATACATAGTTAAGAGTTGACTGTTCACAATATTGTAAAGCAATTCTTCTCCAATTAAAGGAAAAGA
>NW_011490690.1:1098-1734 GCF_000754665.1 Bison bison bison | reverse complement strand
CTAGCATGCTCTAAGACCATTTTCATTTTCCTCTTTAAATTCTCCAGATATCCTCCAAAATTTTGCTTAGTTTGATTTCTACCTACTCTTATATGACTCCAAGAATTTATTATAGCACAAGAAAGGTCTTTGAAGGGCACTCTTATAAAGCAGTTCATACCATGTTACTTTACTATTTCTAAAAAAGTTGCTTTGCGATATCTAAACTGTCCTCTTTTGTTGTGAATATGTAAAGATAAAACAGGGTTGTAGGTAGAAAAATTAACAAGTAACAACTTTATATCCCTGATTCATCCACTATTTTAAACAATGCTAACTATACTCTTAGTGTATCATTGGACTGTACTATAAGTATATATAGTAAAATGATGGACAAAGTTTAATTTAACATATACTATGTTAAATTAATTTATGTTATGTTATTTAACATAGTATAGGTTTAATTAATTTAACATAGGGAAAAAATTTAACATATACTATGGATGCAAATATATCAGATGTGATAAAGTCCAAGGACGAGGCATCATTAAAATTGACAAGGTGAATCAAATTTTTATATTTAACTGTGAGATTGTGTCCCTCTACTACTCAATATCAAGAACACTAGAAGCCAATCACATATTTCTCTAGGATGCA
>NW_011490690.1:626-998 GCF_000754665.1 Bison bison bison | reverse complement strand
CTAAGGACTTTTTGTGAATTAATAATCAAAGAACACTAATAATGAGAAAATAGAAAGAGAAATTAAGGGAACAATTCCATTCACCATTACAACGAAAAGAATAAAATACTTAGGAATATATCTACCTAAAGAAACAAAAGACCAATATATAGAAAACTATAAAACACTTTTGAAAGAGATCAAAGAGGACACAAATAAATGGAGAAATATACCATGTTCATGGACTGGAAGAATCAATATAGTGAAAATAAGTATACTACCCAGAGCAATCTACAGATTCAATGCAATCGCTATCAAGGTACCAATGGTATTTTTCACAGAATTAGAACAAATAATTTCACAATTTGTATGGAAATACAAAAAACCTTGAAT
>NW_011490690.1:0-526 GCF_000754665.1 Bison bison bison | reverse complement strand
GGACAGAGGAAGCACAGTTCACAGGGTCGCAGAGTTGACATGACTGAAGTGACTTGGCTTGTATGCATGCGATGTAAAACGCCACCAATTTGGAGTATTGTTTTACCAACTTAAATTTATTTCTAAATCCAAATATCTGTTTTGACTGCTGCCTTATTTGTTACCTTCTTTTTGAAATTCTTTTGTTATCTATTTTGTAATGAGGAATTTTTTTAGATTTAAGTTTTCTCTTGTCTTATGAAGTAGAATTTATACTTCTGTTTCTTCCTTTTATACTTTGAAAACATAATATTTAAATACATGTTTAAATACTTAAAATGTCCTTGAAACATGCGTATTATCATATGTGAAATGGATCGCCAGTCCAGATTCTATGCATGATACAGGGTGCCTGGGGCTGGTGTGCTGGGATGACCCAGAGGGATGGGATGCGGAGGGAGGTGAGAGGGTGTTTCAGGATTGGGAACACGTGTACACTCATGGCAGATTCAAGTCAATGTATGGCAAAACCAACACAATATTGTAA
>NW_011490689.1:5032-5420 GCF_000754665.1 Bison bison bison | reverse complement strand
GCAAGGCAACATTAAAGCTCAGTTTGCACTTTCCAGGGAAATCTTCCATTTTCAGCCCTTTCATCACAAACTTCTGATCACAACTCAAGGGTGGTTTTCCCCAAAGAGCACAACATTTATTAAAAATGGATTCATCTATTTGAGGTAGTCGACTGGAAAGATTTTCATCTAAGTTTTTATATCCAGTATAAGTGGGTTTTATATGTATGTATTTGTACTCTCACATGCTTGGGTACCTCAGACATTCATTTAAAATCTCTGCCCTGGGCCTAAACTATGTCCTGGTTCAATATGGCTTTTTGTTAAGTTTGCAATAATTAGGCCAGGACCTAGGAGCTAAAGCAAGACTGTGGCTGACAGATGAAAGACATTGGGAATAAGTTCTCAC
>NW_011490689.1:0-601 GCF_000754665.1 Bison bison bison | reverse complement strand
CATAGTGCATATGAGAAATTTCATCCCACTCTGTGCATAACTATCTTCTCTTTTAGTTTTCAATCTGAAGTTCAACAATTACACAGCTCAGACAATGTTCACTTTCAATTTCCATTTACCTATTAAATATGTGATAAACTCATTTCAGACCAGGTCAGTTAAGAAATTGAACAGGTAGTAGAATAACACCAAAGTAGAGTCTGGAGACATAAAATTGGGCCCAAGTGTTTAGACCCATTTACTTGCTTATAAATCGGGCCACAGAGTTTCCTACATGGTAATATGTGTATGTGTGTGTGTTGGAGGGAGTGGATTGGATGAGATGATCGTTAAGGTTCCTCCCAGTTCTCATTTTCTACTAATCTGTATCTAATGCCATGCATTATGAGTATATTTCAATTACAAATTCAAATTACATATTCTAATTACAAGTCAACACTTGGAGCAACAAATGGTCATAAGCCAACACTTCCAGGCCCTGAATCATTTTAACAATATATCAGTTCTGTTGATAAATAAGCATTGAATGAGAATTCACAGCCAAATATTTTCCAATGACTGAACATACAGTCAATCAACAAAGAAAAATAGCCTTTGCTAT
>NW_011490688.1:4038-4249 GCF_000754665.1 Bison bison bison | reverse complement strand
ATTCACCCTATCCTGCTGCCTTAGCTTTCTTGGTATCCCCATGGCTAGAATGCTCCTGCCTTGGAGATTTTGCACTGGCGAAGCTTTTGCACTACTAGAAAAGCTCTTCTCCCAGATATTGCCATGACTAACTGTCTCATGTGTTTCAAATGATTTTGCAAATATCACCTTGACTATCCTACCAGAAATTGGAACACTATTGCCCTGCTCT
>NW_011490688.1:0-536 GCF_000754665.1 Bison bison bison | reverse complement strand
AGGCAAGAATACTGGAATGGGTTGCCATTTCCTTCTCCAAGGGATCTTCCCAACCCAGAGATTGAACCCAGGTCTCCTAGCATTGCAGGCAGAGTCTTTACCATCCAAGCAACCAAAGAGTTCACATCAAAAATTTTTTTTTAAAAAGCGTATTGAAATTTTAAAGTACTGGCAAGGATACAGAACAATTGTTATCACTCAGATACTACTGGTGTGAATTTAAAATGTTACAGCCACTCTAGAAATCAGTTTGACAGTTTCCCATGAAATTAAACATAGATAAGACATATAACCCAGTAATTAAACAACTCATTGAATTATTCATGGGCATTTAGGTTAGAGAAATGAAGATGTGTATCCAAATAAAAATGTGCACATAAATGGTTATAATCACTCTATTAATAACACCCCAAACTTGGTTTTTCCAGTGGTCATGTATGGATGTGAGAGTTGGACTGTGAAGAAAGCTGAGCGCCGAAGAATTGATGCTTTTGAACTGTGGTGTTGGAGAAGACACTTGAGAGTCCCTTGGACTG
>NW_011490687.1:18363-18625 GCF_000754665.1 Bison bison bison | reverse complement strand
TCCAGCATTCTTGCCTGGAGAATCTCATGGACAGAGGAGCCTGGCAGGCTGCAGTCCATGGGGTCACAAAGAGTGGGACATGTCTGACTGACTAAGCACACACACACAGGCGAGCAGTATGCTAACTGCTAACTCACTTCAGTCGTGTCCGACTCTGTGCGACCCCATAGACGGCAGCCCACGAGGCTCCCCCGTCCTGGGATTCTCCAGGCAAGAAAACTGGAGTGGGTTGCCATTTCCTTCTCCAATGCAGGAAAGTGAA
>NW_011490687.1:17658-18263 GCF_000754665.1 Bison bison bison | reverse complement strand
GAGACAGTGAGCCATGAGGCAGAGCTGTTCTCCCAAATTCCCTTTCCCTACTGCTCTCCATCTGCATGCCCCTTCCAAATAAAGTCTCTTGCTTTGTCAGCACATGTGTCTCCATGGACAATTCATTCCTGAGTATCAGATAAGAGCCCACTCTCAGGCCCTGGAAGCGTTCCCCCTTCCTGCAACAATTCTACTAAAAATAAGTGAACTAAATGTTCTCCAGAATCTAGCTTCACTGGAATCAGGCAACTGGCAGCCAGAAATATTTGATTCATGCACCACGGCTGAGCAGTTCCAACTGAGGTCCTAAGGCAACCTGACCACAAGAAAGCTCTGGATTTGTCTCCAGAACATTAGCATTTTTATTACTTTATGATCCATTCATATCCATATAAAAGTGATTTACTCCCTTGGTATGTGCAATATAATAATAAAGAATTAGCACTGGAACAGCCTCAGGGGTCAATTGACACAAACCCAGAATTCGAAGCAGTTTTTGGAATGTGTCCCAGTAATTAAACCTAGCAATGAAGGTGATTCCACCACGTCCCTTAGTACCTCTTTTATTCTAACTCTTAACTATTGCTGAGCCTAACCTCCTCAGG
>NW_011490687.1:15511-16256 GCF_000754665.1 Bison bison bison | reverse complement strand
CTTTAGCATTGCCCATAATACCTAACCTGATTACAGTTTCAGCTTCTCCCAGGAGTGGAATTCTAAGTCAACAAGTCTGAAATTTTCTGAGTAACACTAGTGAGGTAATTTGCATGATATACCCCTGCTCTTCCCCCAAAGGAAGCTGACCCTGTTTAAAACAATGCTTTCTTTTATTTATGACTACCTGTCCTACCCACTTCTGCCTACAAAAAATATCCATTTTGTATAGTTCCTTAGGGGCAACTTTCTACTTGCCTGATTCATGAACAGTTTAATAAAACACATTTGATCTTCAAGTTTATGCAGTTAAATTTAGTTTTCTAAAACTTGAAATGGCCATATTTAGTGACCAAATTGTCTTACTAAAGTATGTGGGCCAGAAGAGATAAGGGAAGTAGAGTCAAATCATTTTTAGATGATTTTTTAAAAACTCATTCCACATCTCAGTGATGTTAGCAGCCTGAAGATGATAAGGGACATGAATGCCCATTAAATGCCATAATCATCAGTCTACTTTTATGTGGCCTTTATGATAAAAGGCAAACAACTGTCAGACTGTAAACGGTTTTGAAAGCAGAACATGGTAGAGTTTTAAGGATTGTTATTGGGTAGCCAGAGTTATCTGAGCAAACAGGAAGAGCAACACAATGAGTAGAAAATGTATTGACAGTCATAAGTACCAGAGACAGCCTTAAGAGAGGAATCAAGGAGTCTAGTAGTCAATCTGCCTGAAGACAGGAAT
>NW_011490687.1:11833-15029 GCF_000754665.1 Bison bison bison | reverse complement strand
GGCTACTGCATTGTGTCTACCCACTATGAGACAGAAGAGTAAACTTTTGGCAAGAGTCACAAGTTTGGCATGAAGTGGTCATTTCTGCACCAGAAACATATAGTCCTTTTCCCCTAATTTACAAAAGTGAATGTATTGCCATGTCCAGTATGATGATAGAAAGGTAGTGAAGGTGGCCATCTGAGTAGGTTTGTTTAGAGCTTGATTCCAATTAGTCTTATCAGAGAATCAGCCCTTACTGTAGACATCTACATGAGTGACTCAGTCTAACTGCCAGCTGAGATTTGTTTTCACAGTTCATGGTTCCAAAGAGGGGTGCATTTAATCTGCAAGTCTATAGTCTTCCATGTGGTGGACCAGATAGCTAGGACACTGGCAACATCCTAAGCATTAATAAAAATGCAAGCTTCATCAAGGCTAGTATTGGCCAGAGTTATTAACACTGCCTTGAGTTCTGCATATTGAGGCTATAACCACATTCACTTTTGTTTACAAAGAGCTGGCACTAAGCCTGAATATCAGTAGTGGCC
This sequence comes from Bison bison bison, assembly GCF_000754665.1. Taxonomy (NCBI): domain Eukaryota; kingdom Metazoa; phylum Chordata; class Mammalia; order Artiodactyla; family Bovidae; genus Bison; species Bison bison. The sequence continues at coordinate 14,499 of NW_011490687.1, read as the reverse complement.
CTATAGACATCATGAAGTTTTAATTTAATTGCACTATCAGTAAATCAGGGCTAGAAATTTCAAACGTCTGTGAATCAAGGAACTTGAGGCACTAGCATCACTTCATGAAGGCAGTAGAGTTCAAGATAATGATTATTCCAAAGGTGTAACTGCCTCTTTTTGAAATAAAATCAAATGTTGTTCCAGCCAGTCCACATGTGCATTTGATTACTCTATTTCCATTGGACTTCTGAGTTGTGTTGGGTTCTTTTCTTGTTAATAAACCTGGGCTTCTTTCTATCTGTTTATTAGCTATTTCTCTCCATTTTATATGAATTGGCTTTTGTATTATTTGTCCACTTTTCTATTCAGTTGTTCATACCTATACTGCTTCGTTGAAGTTTTTTAAAAAAATACATTTTCCGATGAAAATTATATTTAAACCCAAATTTTAATCTACCTCTTTTTCCCTGGTGTCTCTCATATATAAATATGTTGTCTGCTTAATCTGCTTTGTATTACAGAGGCCTCATCAGAGAATTTAGAAAGGTAGAGGGACAATTATTTTTTCCTACCCTACAATATGCATAGATGTATTACTGGGAATTAATTGTCTCCGTGCTTCTCTAAGACTCCCAGGAGAAACTATGACCAACACAGAGATTACTACCTTTGGTTATGAGGCTCAGGTAAGAACCCTCTATTCTGCATAGCAGATAAAACATTTTAATCAGAAAAAAAAAACCTGTTTATAGTTCAGTTTTAGCCTGTGTGTGAATGTGTGTATGCTAAGAACCAACAAAATGGGGATATTTATTATGGAAATAAATATAGATGTTTAAACCACACTGAGAAGAAAGAAATCAAGGATGACAAAGGGACTGCCCAGGTTTTAAGGGTTGTGGAAAACCAGAAGACCTAAAATGTAGAAAGACATGAACTGGTGGCTAGAAGACAGTTGCTAACATCCCTGTTCTTTGACCATTCATTATCTAGGGTGAAATATACTTTCCCAAAGTTAACACTGCTCTATCATAAGTGCTTGGTACTGCTGAGGAGGACTCTCTGCAGAGTTGAAGGCATAAAGTCTCTCAAAGAAAGATGCATCAGATTTAGATTGAAGTGGCCAATTAGGAGAGTCACAGGATCATAGAACTGGGAAGGGACCAAAGAAATAGACCAAAAATCTCATTCAATGCAGCACTCCATCTATAACACCTGGGGCTGCTGAACATTTGGTTTCTACTAGAATGATTCTAGTTATTGGAGGTCCTTTGGTAAAGGAACATGTGAGAATAATTTTTCATTGGTTGAGCAGGAACCTGCCTTTAATAACTTCTATTCACTGGCTTTACTTCCACCCACAGAACCTGCAAAAGTTACACATGTAACCCCACTTTCATGAAAGTTGTCCAAATATTTTAAGATATACCTATTTACCTTGGAGAGATAATATAAGAGTTAAGTTTATAATCTATGTAAAACACTGCAACATGCATATACAGAGCTGAATATGTTGTTCTAGACATATTTTGAGAAGTACAGTCCACAGTAGACTTTTAGCCCTTTCATTTGATAGACTTCTATTTTCTATTAATGTAGCCTAAAATTGCCCTGCTGCCACACAGCATGTCACACTGATGGTACATACCAACTGAAGGCTGGTGTTTTTCATATAACCTTACTGTTAAGCCCAAAGTCCCACCTCCACATCCTGCATTCTGTCCTTGACCTTTCTATGCCCTTTGATGAAACACATTCTAGATAATGTTGGATTTTACCTCAGCCCTATGCACCTGGAAAACAAGAGGTTAAAGGAAACTCCCACTTCCTTTGTGTCCTGAACAAACAGCTTATTGCAAAAAATTGTCCTTCCGCATATGACTTAGATAAGACTCACATATGGCCCCCTAGTTTATCTATGGCAAGGCCAAAAGCAGTTCCTCCTAAGTCCTGTTTTCACCTCATAAATGATTGGATGAAATGTTTGTCACCACTGATATCTAGGGAAAAAAATGCCTGTTAACTAAACTTTGACTAAGATTCTGTCCTTGTGACAGGCCCCTGAAATTTGGTCTACCCTCAATCTTAGCCAGTATATAGCAATGCCTCAAGGGCCCCTCCTGGAAAACAGGCTGGTCTCAGACTAAAACATTATCCAATTTACTATCTGATAATGCCACATTTTTTAACCCACTTCTCTATACCTGATTCTTTCCAATCTTGTTTCCTCCTCTCTGTAAAAGAAAAAAAATTTTTTTTTACTGAACTCTTGAGAGGCTTTGCCGATCTTATGGTTGTAATATTCTCTCTATTATAATCATCTACCTTCCCCTATTGCAATAGTTCCTTCTCCACCCTTTGCTGTGATCCTTTTGAATAAAATCTCTCCTCACTAAGTCAGAATTTGTTTTAATTTGACATCATATATATCCTTACTGATGGGGTCCTTGGTAGCTCAGCTGGTAAAGAACCCACCTACCAATGTAGGAGACATAAGAGATGCAGGTTCAATCCCTGGATCGGGAAGATTCCTTGGAGAAGGAAATGGAAAGTATTCTTGAAAAGTTCCAAGGACAGAGGAGCCTGGTGGGCTACAATCAATAGGGGTTGGAAAGAGTCAGACATGACTGAGCATGTGCACACGTGCACACACACACACACACACACACACACACACACACACA
>NW_011490687.1:9649-11600 GCF_000754665.1 Bison bison bison | reverse complement strand
TGGTTAAGAAACATTTTTTTCTAAATATCAGAGGTGATAAGCAATTCATATATCATTTATGAGGTAAAAAAACAGGACTTTGGAGGATCCAATCTGGCCTTGTTATAGATAAACTAGGGGGCCATATGTGTGTCTTAGCCTTACTGAATTTCCTCTTGTCAATTTTAGCCCATTTCAACTGGTAAAGAATCTGCCTGCAATGCAAGAGACCTGGGTTCGATCCCTGTGTTGGGAAGATCTCCTGGAGAAGGGAAAAGCTACCCACTCCAGTATTCTGGCCTGGAGAATTCCATGGACTGTGTAGTCCATGGGGTTGCAAGAGTCAGACATGACCGAGCGACTTTCACTCACTAATTATGGCCTGTGAGAAACTTTTGAATCTTAGTTCTGTTCTCTAGCATCTTAAATTTTATGTCACCTACAAATTTAATGTGTTCCTTATATATGTTCCTCCAACTTGCTGATAAAAGTGTTAAAAAGGCCTACTAGGCTCAGAGTCCTTGAGCAGCATTGTTGTTCAGTTGCTCAGTCATGTCTGACTCTTTGCAACCCCATGGATTGCAGCATGCCAGGCTTCCCTGGCCTTCACTATCTCCCAGAGTTTGCACAAACTCATGTCCATTGAGTTGGTGATACCATCCAACTATCTCATCCTCTGTCTCCCCCTTCAATTTGACACCCAACCTCTTAGGATATGGTAACCTTCAGATATGCCCAACAACACTCTACCCTGTCTACTTTTCTTTCCACAAAGAGACTATGAGGCACACTGCTAAATATCATGTTTGATATATTATATCCAGACATAATCCTTATATATTATGTCCTTATATTGCTTGATCTAACAGTTTTTATAACTATTCTTTTAAAGTTATGCAGAAACTTCTCTAACTCTAAATGTGAAGAGAAGAACATTGAACAGGTCTTTTTCTTTCTCTCCTTCTTCTCTTACCTTTTTTTCTCTTTCAAGGAAAAAGGAACAGAGATCTGAAAGTATATGTGCCAAAATAATCTTACTGACATGGCCCAATTTATATACTACCTGGAATATCTCTTTGCCATTCAGAAAAATATCTAATAGTTAGTCTGTTTTTTTTCTCAGGGTTCAGGACTGATTCAGTCTAATAGTTGGAATGTTACTTTCATAATCAATACTATAAACAAAGAATGTTACTCACCATCCAGTTCTACACAAACTAATCATTAGTAACCGCAGTTACTGACCAATAGCGCACCCAGAAAGGAATTTGAGAAGAGAAAAAGTGCCTCACTCTGTGCTTTGGAAAAACTGGTCCCTTAGATAGATGTATATCTTAAGAAGAATTTTAATGTACCCAGAATTGTACATCTTTCTATACATAGAAAAGCATTGAAATCATTAAGATAACTTTTCCTTATGACTAGCAGTAATCTTTTATGAAGACATTTGCTTTACTGTATGTATTCTCCAGCCAGACCTCATCTATATATTGGCTTCTCCCAACCTCTGTGGAGCAGTTCCCTCAGAGCTACTGAGAGGCTGTTTCCCAGGCTATAGTCCTCAGTAAGGTCCCTGAATAAAACTGAAACACAAAATTCTTACATTGTGTGTTTTTAAGTTGGTAATACATTTGTCTAGTGTTGTGCTAATTTCCGATATTAATCTTGAGAGATTCTAGAATGAATAGGCTGTCTTTAGCCTGTTTTATATTCTCTTATTGAACGAATATGGCTGGAAGCCCATGCCATGGTGGACTGGGTTGATGCTTTGAGAAGATGTTTCCTTTCAATCAAACAAGTATTTGCATAGGTTTTCCTGCCTCCATTCTCATCCTCTTAATATATGCTTCAGTTCAGTTCAGTTGCTCAGCTGTGTCCGACTCTTTGCAAACCCATGGACTGCAGCATGCCAGGCCTCCCTGTCCATCACCAACTCCCAGAGCTTACTCAAACTCATGTCCATTGAGTTGGT
>NW_011490687.1:8478-9510 GCF_000754665.1 Bison bison bison | reverse complement strand
TGTTGGCAAAGTAATGTCTCTGCTTTTTAATATGCTCTCTAGGTTGGTCATAACTTTTCTTCCAAGGAGCAAGTGTCATTTAATATCATGGCTGCAGTCACCATCTGCAGTGATTTTAGAGCCCCCCAAAATAGTCTGTTACTGTTTCCACTGTTTCCCCATCTTTTTGCCATGAAATGATGGGATCAGATGCCATGATCTTAGTTTTCTGAATGTTGCATTTCAAGCCAACCTTTTCACTCTTCTCTTTCACTTTCATATATGCTTATGAATGAATATCTGAAGGGGGAACACAGGATGTATATCTTCTGAGTCATGTAAACAAATATCAGTTGAGAAGAACTAAATCTTACCAGAACTACATATACTTTAATAGATAAAGTACATAAATGGTAAGCACATATGAATATACTCAAACAATAAAACAAATTAGAGATGTAGACTACAAGAGTAAAATGATGAAATTTTCTCCAAGGGCCTTTCCCTCCTTAGGATGCCTCTTGAAAGTCTAATTGGTTGAAGAAGAGGACAAGACTTTTGATTTTATAATTCAGTTCACATATCTTCTATCCCTTGAATATAAACAAACACTTCTGAAATTAAGTCTCTCAGGAGCTAGTCAAGAGACAAACACAGGTGGGTCTATTTGTCTGTCAAGGAGATAAGTTTTCATTGGTTTTCTTCTATTTTAGGGTATAAATTTATGAGAAAATCGGTTCAGACTGTAAATCCATCCAGACTGTTGTGCTATCTTACATGGCTGTGAATGTGATAATGCTCATGCAATATTAAATTGTGTTCGTTCTTCTCTAGTTATACAGAGGGGTCTATTGCTAACAGGATTTTAAAAATTTTCCCTTCAAAATATCACTAGAAGCTGTAATACCTCCTTACTAGAGTATCGATATAAAGATTTTTGTTATTTTGACTATGGTAGTCTTGAATTCCCACATTACTCCCAGTTTATCTCCTTATTTTATGATTTTGCCTCTATGGCCAGTGGTGGAGGGAATTCCCTCCACCCTTTTAGAA
>NW_011490687.1:4409-7739 GCF_000754665.1 Bison bison bison | reverse complement strand
CCCTGGAAGAGGAAATGGCAGCCCACTCCAGTATTCTTGCCTGGAAAATCCCGTGGACAGAGGAGCCTGGGACAGTCCATGGGGTCCCAAAGAGTTGGACATGACTGAGCGACTTCACTTATGCAAAAGAAACATATTTTCAGGTGGCAAATTCTACTCCCCTTCAGGCCCCAATTCCTATGTTCACTTCAGTCGCAAGCCAATCTTAATAGTTCATGGTATGGATATTGATGTGCTAATGGCAAAGTATTTGCAAACTATCTATCCTTAAAGTTACCCCCCACCCATGTACACATATACACACAAAATGATGGTTCATCTAAAACACAGCTAAACTGTCATCAGTTCCTATTTGCAAAAAAGCAATTTCTAAAGTGACATTAGTATGCATTCAAGTTTTCAGATGGATTAAAAATAACAGGTTTATTTTTCTCTGTAATTTTAGGTCTTTACTGGCGCTCATGTACTGCAAATCACTGATTTAAGTGGGCACAAAGATGATAATAAAGGGGAAAAAACTCGAGAAATCTTTCCTAATCTGTCACTGATTAAAACAGAAAGCACCATTTTTGAAAAGTAGATAAAGTATCTAGGTAAAATTGCATTTACTTACCCTCATCTTGACCCTATAGTTCTTTCAATAATTATTATTTTGTTTTAAAAAAAGTTCTGTGGTGTTATGGATCAACAGCCATGAGTAGGAGTCCATTTTTTTTTCAAATTAATAGACTGTAACTTATAATGAGCAATGATAGACCAACAAGAAATTCAATTCCAGTATAATTATTGCTTATGGAATTTAAAAAATGTTTCACTGAGTAAGAATATAAAATTTCACTTTTCAAGCCCCAAATGAATCGTTATAGGATTTACATGGTGGCCAGGAAAGAAAGTAACCCAGCAGGAATTTCAAGAACCTCGACCTCTTCTTATTAAATGTGATTAACTGTCAATTTTCTGCTCTGGATTAGGCCCATAATAAAATACATACAATAAAAGCCACATGGAACATCTGATGTATAGACAAAAATTTTTCCTTCCTCCATGTCTATTTAGTAAGGAGATGAGGTGTGATGTCAAATGACTCACTAAATTCCAAATTTTCTACCAATTTGAAACTTGCTACCTCCAACTTTTGTCATTTCCAGCAAGATGCAGGACAACTGGCTATCTGGTAAAATGGTGAATGGCTGGTGTATTAAGGACTCCAGAATATTTGGTTATATTAACATGGGCTTGATATAATGGAAAAGGTCTGGAATGTTAAAGCTTAAATTGAAAGTGTGTTAAATTAATTAAACAAGGAGGCTGTTAAACTGAGGTGGCTCTAATAGAGGCCTTGGCGGCCTCTACAAGCAAACCAAAATATAAGCCTGTAAAGGTCCCAAGTTCACAAAATCAAAATACTAAGAACAACCAATCACAGCCAGCCAGCTAAGCTGTAAGCTACAGCCAATCAACAATTTCCTTTCTTTGCTTTCTCAATCTCTCCAGATAAGTCTTTCCCCTGGTTCCTGTCAGTCCACACTCCTAACCACTTCCTGTTTGGCACCTCCCATTTGAATAAACTTTTGCTCAAATAAACTCTTAATCTTTTTAATATGTCTCAGTTTATCTTTTAATAAGTGTGTCTATTTGGTGATGGGACAGATGGTGTCTAATCATTTTGATTAGACAGAAGGAAAGGGTATAGTTTTATAAACATTTAAAGTCTACATCTTGATGTTTCATCCAAAATGTTCTTACGTGTAAAAAGTTACACTGTCCATTGAAGTTCTTAAGCAGATTGTTGGGATCCTGTTCTCAGGAATGGTAGCAATCCAAGACATATTTATGTTCAATGCCTAAAAGAAGAGTTGATGGTAGAACAAAGAGCTGATTTTTATTGTTTCTCTGTGTTAAATACAGTCAGTCTTTTCTCTTTTTCTTGAGCATGGATGCAGAAATAGTGGCTAGAAATGACTGCAAATACATAAACTTGCTTTAGAAATACATGATTTGAAAGATTTAAAATAAAATCTGTTCTAACCTTTTTCAGTCTTCAGCTTTGTCCTTTTGTGATGTGTTATTTATGGCCAAAGCCTCAGGGAAAAAAATTTTGAGTCAACTCACAATGTAGATTAAGCCACTGAAAAATGGTGATTGCGAGACGTATTCAACAGTGTTCTGTAAAAGAACTCATTTCACCACCATAACGATGAGACACTGATATTTGGCAAGGCGATTCCATAGATTTATAGCTTCATCATCTGCCTTGCTGATTACTAGTCTCTCAAGGACAAATGGGCTCTCAGACACAATTGTAAATATCCAGGATAAAGCAACATTATGTCTACTCTGAATGGTTATGCCATAATTAGGAAAAAGTTGCTAAATAAACTTAATTGAGCATTTAGAGAGCTATATAAAACATTCCTTTTTATTTCTTCCCTAGAGGACCATGCTGGGTTTTTATTTCAAAATATTATCCACTCTTTCATTGGCCATCTCTCTTTCTTTTTATATGTTAATTGCCTCAGTAATGTTTGGTAAGGGGTGGGGGGTGGTCACCATTTTCACAGAGATATGTAACTGCAAAACACCTAGGGTTGGTTGGTTGGTTCATTCGTTTCTTCCTTAGTTTTTTTTTTTTTTTTTAATACTGGAGAAGTCTGACAATGACTAAGCCCTTCAGGTATGAGATGAAGGACAGTCAGAGTTTGAGAGAAACACAAGAAACTTTAGAGAGAAAAATCTATTTGGAAGAGAAGACATAATTCTAGTAAACCCTCAGGGTAGGGAAAATAGCCTAGAAATGAGAGTGAGCAATGATTAAACACTAAAAAGTGTTTCTTTCAATCAACTCTTGACATTTATATGGTATCATAACACCTCTGGTAACTTCTCAGGTTTATGAAAACAACAATAGAAGCATTGAAATTACTCAGCGATTTATTAAAAAAGCAATAGACAAGCCCACTGAATAGAAAGCATTTTTTAAGTTACTAAAGCAGAGAAATTTAGCTGTAGGGATGACTATTAAAAAGCACTGTGCATATTCATAACAGTATCTAAGGCTAGATGGACATTTTAAGATGTTTCTAGATTTTTGCAAATACAAACAATGCTGCAAACAGCCTTGAACGTGCATGTTTGCTCAGTTGAGTAAGCTTGCTGTAAGAGGCATTTTTAGAAATGGAATAGCTGGGTTAAAGGGGATGTGAATTAAAAATATTGATAGATCCTGTTAAACTGCTCACCAAAGAGGTTGTACAGTGTATGGATGTGCTCACAACAGGGAGCTGTCAGGGTTTTAAGCAGCTTCAATGATAGGGGGAAATGGTGACTGGC
>NW_011490687.1:0-572 GCF_000754665.1 Bison bison bison | reverse complement strand
TCTTTTAATTTCATGGCTGCAGTTACCATCTGCAGTGATTTTGGAGCCCAAAAAATAAAGTCTGATACTGTTTCCACTGTTTCCCCATATTCAACCAAATGTAAATTAGCCAATGGAAATTTACTGTATGACTCATGGAACTCAAACTGGGGCTGTGTAACAACTTAGAGTGGTGGGAAAGGGTGAGTGAGGGAGGGGATATATTTACACCTATGACTAATTCATGTTGATGTATGGGAGAAATCAAACCAATATTGTAGAACAACTATCCTTCAATTAAAAATAAATTAAAAAAACAAAAGAAAACAAAAAAATGGGCAGAAGGCCTAAATAGACATTTCTCCAAAAAAGACATATAGATGGCCAATAGGCACAAGAAAAGATGTTCAATATTGCTAAGTATTAGAGAAATGTAAATTAAAACTACCATTAGGTACCTCCTGATACCAATCAGAATGGGCATCATTACAAGTAACAAATGTTACACTGTTGATAGGAATATCGGAGAAGGCAATAGCACCCCACTCCAGTACTCTTGCCTGGAAAATCCCATGGGTGGAGGAGCCTGGAAG
>NW_011490686.1:5007-5270 GCF_000754665.1 Bison bison bison | reverse complement strand
TGAAAGTGAAGTCGCTCATTCGTGTCTGACTCTAGCGACCCCACGGACTGCAGCCTACCAGGCTCCTCCGTCCATGGGATTTTCCAGGCAAGAGTACTGGAGTAGGGTAGTACTAAGAATGTTTAATTATTTTTTGGTCTAATGGCCATGTGTAAATAATTCATAGTTCTTTCGTTTTATGAAAATGGAACTTTTCATGCATAGATCTTGTTCTGTAACCTGCCTTTTGTGTCCAGAAAACACACTTTCCATGTCAGTAAATA
>NW_011490686.1:0-552 GCF_000754665.1 Bison bison bison | reverse complement strand
TGGCTTTCGAACTGTGGTGCTGGAGAAGACTCTTGAGAGTCCCTTGGACAGCAAAGAGATCAAACCAGTGAATCCTAAAGGAAATCAATTCTGAATACTCTTTGGAAGGACTGATGCTGAAGCTGAAGCTCCAATACTTGGTTACCTGATGCAAAGAGCTGACTCTTTAGCAAAGACCCTGATGCTTGGAGGGGTCTTCCCTGATAGCTCAGTTGGTGAAGAATCTGTCTGCAATGCATGAGGCCCCAGTTCAATTCCTGGGTCGGGAAGATCCACTGGAGAAGGGATAGGCTACCCACTCCAGTACTCTGGTCTGGAGGATTCCATGGACTGTATAGTCTATGGGGTCGCAAAGAGTCAGACATGACTGAGTGACTTTCACTTTCACTTTCATTGATGTTGGGAAAGATTGAGGGCAGGAAGAGAAGGGGTCAACAGAGGATGAGATGGTTGGAAGCCATCACTGACTCAATGGGCATACGTTTAAGCAAACTCAGGGAGATAGTGAAGGACAGGGAAGCCTGGCATGCTGCAGTCCATGGGGTCACAAAG
>NW_011490685.1:8732-9025 GCF_000754665.1 Bison bison bison | reverse complement strand
ATGGTATGGACCTAACAGAAACAGAAGATATTAAGAAGAGGTGGCAAGAATACACAGAAGAACTGTACACAAAAAGATCTTCATGACCCAGATAATCACAATGGTGTGATCACTCATCGAGAGCCAGACATCCTGGAATGTGAAGTCAAGTGGACCTTAGGAAACATCACTGTGAACAAAGCTAGTGGAGGTGATGGAATTCCAATTCAGCTATTTCAAATCCTAAAAGATGATGCTGTGAAAGTGATGCACTCAATATGCCAGCAAATTTGGAAAACTCAGCAGTGGCCACA
>NW_011490685.1:4720-5278 GCF_000754665.1 Bison bison bison | reverse complement strand
TAGTGCTATCTTATTTTTTCCAATATAGTATTCTGGGCTAGACTATGATTTAACTGGTCCCGCATTAATGAATACTCAGGTTGTTCCTGTTTGTATTATAAATAATGCTGCAAAGAACCACCTCTCACATAAATCTGTGCTTATGTATGTAAATATATCCATACAGTAAATTCCTAACAATGGCAATGCTCAGTCAAAAATCATGTACTTTTTAAAAACGTTTTCTCTATACTGCCAAATGGGCACACAAACAGGTTATAACTCTCATACTTGTCAACCACTTAAGAGGATGACTACACATTCACTTTGCTAATATTCTTATTGAATTATTATTTGGGAAATACAAGCTATATCTCAAATTAAAATGAACAGTTGAACAAGAGCAAGGACACTGCCTTTCCTGTCTTATCTATCCTTTTCTCCTCAACACACACAAATGACAGACTGTTTCACCCATAGGTGCCTTTTAGAACATGTGGATTTAGTGAGTGGTAACCCACTCCAGTGTTCTTGCCTGGAGAATCCCAGGGACGGGGGAGCCTGATGGGCTGCCGTCTA
>NW_011490685.1:0-702 GCF_000754665.1 Bison bison bison | reverse complement strand
TGCAAGGTCTTGTGTTGCAGACCTCTGTGGAGGAATTCTGTCTCCAAGTGTGTGTTGTGAAGGCAGTCATGAGGGGATATGCAGAGCATCCCCCACAGATGTTGCTGACACCCTGGAGGGCAGAAACTGTGAGACAATATCGTCTACCAGGTGGCCACAAAGAAATAGGCACCACCATTGCTGAGCTGGTGAAAGTGGACACGTACGTCCTGCACAGAGCCCATTCAACTCCCTGTGTGGTCCATCCAGAAGCCCAGTGGCTCTTGGCAGATGACTGCAGACTACAGGGAACTGGATAAAGTGAGGCTGCCTGTGCATGCCACCGTGCCATCCATCCACGACTTGATGGACCAGTTAACTACAGTGCTGGGCACTTATCACTAAGTGGCGGACTTAGTGAATGCTTTTTCCTCCAAAGCTATAGCTGCTGAGAGTCAAGACCAGTTTGCATCCACTTGGGAAGGGTGTCAGTGGATGTTCCAAGTCCTTCCCCAAGGATATCTACATAGCCCAACAATCTGTCACGGGCTGGCTGCAGGAGATTTGGAAAAATGTAACTGCCCTGCATTGATGAAACTCTTTCATTATATTGATGATGTGCTACTAACCTCTGATTCTTCTGCAGATGTAAAACAGTGTACTGTGAAGGCTGTGTCCCATGATGTACACTGTACTGTAAAGGCTATGTACTATGATGTAGAC
>NW_011490684.1:4693-5451 GCF_000754665.1 Bison bison bison | reverse complement strand
GGGATGCTGCCCAGAGCTGATGAGGGCGGGCATCACAGGATGTGAGAACCAGGTGGACTGGGGGCAAGGGGCCAGGAAAGGAGTGGAGATGCAGGTGCCAGTTACTAGTGTAACTCAGGTATCTGTACTCATCGTGATGTGATTAAGTGAAAGAGAGCCTCCCGGGGAAGGGGAGGGTCAGGGGTGTAACATAGCATTGCTGTGCTTAGTTGTCAGTCGTGCTGGACTCCTTGAGACCCTGTGGACTGTCGCCCACCATGGCCTGAAAATCCACCCGTAGGATTTTCATTTCCTGCTCCAGGGGAGCTTGCTGACCCAGGGGTCAAACCCGCATCTCCCATCAAAGAGGACTCATGGTGCTTGCGGAGCATGAAGTGAAGGTGTCCAGGAGACAAGTAGGAACAGAGCAGGATATGGGACGTGGGTGCAGGAGTCGCATGCGGGACTCACCGGCCCAGCTGCGCCTGTGTGTCAGAGTCATAGCTGAGGACAGAAGCTGAGGTCCCGCCAGAGTGAGAGTGAAAGTCGCTCAGTTGTGTCCGACTCTGTGACCCATGGACTGTGTGGTTCATGTTTAGAATTCTGCAGGCCAGAATGCTGGAGTGGGTAGCCTTTCCCTTCTACACGAGATCTTCCTGACCTAGGGATCGAACCTGGGTATCTGCCATCGCAGGCCAATTCTTTACCATCTGAGCCACCAGAGAAGCCCCAAAGAGATACATAGGGGGCATGAACTCCTTCTAACAATCAGTTAAAAC
>NW_011490684.1:0-587 GCF_000754665.1 Bison bison bison | reverse complement strand
GGAGGCCCAGAGACCTGCGAGCTGCCCCGTGGGATGTGTGATACAAGACGGAACAGTCGCCGCACGGATCTCCGCTCATGATACAGCAAAGGCGGAGCAGGAGGAGAGGAAGCCAGGGTTTGCCCAGATCCACATCTGGGCTGCCAAGGCCACAAGAGACACAAGTTCCTTGAGGTCAGCCTCCTGGCAGGCTCCGTAAACCAAGGGGACCCCAGGGACCGTTTCCAAGAACTTCCTTCGCTTTATGACACATTCTTGTTCACCTTGCAGACGTTGAATATCCCTTCCATGGTGCGCCCTTTGAGAAATGGTTTAGCCCAGTTTCCTTTGAAGTAGACGGCGCTCACGAGAACCAGACGTGTCATGGGGTTAACTGAATTTGCAGGGAGCAAGTCTCTAATTTTACCTGCAAAGATTTAAAGAACCAGTTAGCTAACAGGGTTACCTGGTGGAGGTGCTGGGCACAGTAGTCACTGGTCCGTCCCCTGCAGGAGTCAGTGCACAGACCAGAGGGTTCCCTGTCCCCCAGACAACCACGAACAGGGAGTTGTCTGTTTACTCACTAAGTTGGGTCCCACTCTTTGTGA
>NW_011490683.1:8976-9560 GCF_000754665.1 Bison bison bison | reverse complement strand
GGCTCCCCTGTCCATGGGATTTTCCAGGCAAGAATACTGGAGTGGGTTGCCATTTCCTTCTCCAGGGGAGCTTCCCAACTCAGGGATCAAACCTGCGTCTCCCACATAGCAGGCAGATCCTTTACCATCTGAGCCACAAGGGAAGCCTAAAGGCTCAGTTCTTTAAGTGATTTTCCCTTTAGAATATGGGGAAAGACTATTGGAAAAACTTTACCTATTTCCCTGCTTACTGAAGTAGATATTTTAAACGTATTCTGGTTCTTGGGTTAACTGAGACCATCCCTGCCCAGTGCGGGGCTGCAGTTCCAGGGAGGCTGATGGGACAGGATGGTGAGATGGGAAAGGGGAACAGTCTCCCCATCTCCACTCACTGACCTACTGTGGAGAGAGTGTCATCCTGTCAAGTGGACTGTGACTCAGAAACTCAGGTCCTGAGAACAGTCCAGTGAACACAACAGAGCAGGAGGTAAGGGGAGAATTCCACACAGTATCAGCAGTCCTTGGAAGGGGACAGAGCAGGAAGTGAGTGGGAAATTCCCCACAGTAGCAGGGAGTTCTCCTTACTGCACAGTCAGGAGAATGAA
>NW_011490683.1:4981-5339 GCF_000754665.1 Bison bison bison | reverse complement strand
GGCACAGGAGGGCCTAGAGGAGCTATTCCCGTTCAAGGTCAGGAGGGGTGGTGGTGAGGAGATACCACTTGTCCAAGGTAAGGAGCAGCCGCTGCGCTTTGCTGGAGCAGCCGTGAAGAGGTACCCCATGTCCAAGGTAAGAAAAACCCAAGTAAGATGGTAGGTGTTGCAAGAGGGCATTAGAGGGCAGACACACTGAAAGAAAATCACAGAAAATTAGTCAGTCTAATCACACTAGGACCACAGCCTTGTCTAAGCCAGTGAAACTAAGCCATGCCCATGCAGCTACCCAAGACGGGCAGGTCGTGGTGGAGAGAGCTGACAGAATGTGGTCCACTGGAGAAGGGAATGGCAAACC
>NW_011490683.1:0-528 GCF_000754665.1 Bison bison bison | reverse complement strand
GCCTGCAATGTGGGAGACCTGGGTGTGATCCCTGGGATTGGGAAGATCCCTTGGAAAAGGTAATGACTACCCACTCCAGTATTCTTTCCTGGAGATTCCTTGGACAGAGAAGCCTGGCAGGCTGCAGTCCATGGGGTCACAAAGAGTAGGACATGACTGAGTGACTAATACTTTTACTTTCACTTTGAGGAGAGATAAGAACAGACCAAAGACCTGGAGTATATTGGGAGGGGCTGCTGGTGACATGGAGGTCAGGAGCCAACAAAGGTAATTTTCCTCCCTGTCACAGTTGTAGGGGATGTGGTTCTGGTGAAAATGCTGTGATGTTTGCCTTTGCTGTGTGTTAAGTGCCCCACACCCTCGTTTAAAAGTGAGATAAGAAACTAATCAACACCTCAGACCCTCCTGCCTTTTCCATACTCCCGGTTCTCCCCTTGTCCTCCTGAGTGAAGTCACTCGACTATCAAGGAATAAGCTTTTAAACAACAAAGAAGATGGTTTAAGAAAGATTTCAGCTCTGAGATAGAA
>NW_011490682.1:4931-5461 GCF_000754665.1 Bison bison bison | reverse complement strand
TATTACAGATGAACTCACTCAAGCCTTCCATATTGTATAATTTCCAGAAAATAATATTTTCCTCATCACCATAAATCCAAGTGATGTCTCCTTTGAACTAATTCTTTCTTAATTGATCATCTTGAGTTAATAAATTCATTGTTTAAAAACAGTGGATTGTTCAGTTCAGTTCAGTTCAGTCGCTCACTCATGTCCGACTCTTTGTGACCCCATGAATCGCAGCACACTAGGCCTCCCTGTCCATCACCAACTCCCGGATTTCACTCAGACTCATGTCCATCGAGTCTGTGATGCCATCCAGCCATCTCATCCTTTGTCGTCCCCTTCTCCTCCTGCCCCCAATCCCTCCCAGCATCAGAGTCTTTTCCAATGAGTCAACTCTTCGCATGAGGTGGCCAAAGTACTGGAGTTTCAGCTTTAGCATCATTTCTTCCAAAGAATCCCAGGGCTGATGTCCTTCAGAATGGACTGGTTGGCCAAGGGACTCTCAAGAGTCCTCTCCAACACCACAGTTCAAAAGCATCAATTCT
>NW_011490682.1:0-1708 GCF_000754665.1 Bison bison bison | reverse complement strand
CCCAGGGATCGAACCTACGTCTCTTGCGTCTCCTGCGTTGGCAGGCGGATTCTGTGGATTCTGAGCCACTGGGCCCCCTGGGAAGCCTGGTATGGAATACAGGAAGATCTCATCCCGTAGCCTGTAGATATGGTTGTAAACTTCAAACTAAGGATGAAATCTCAACTTGCTTCACTTCCAGTGGCAATCAGAGAGTTAGGAATCTAAGATCTATGAAAGCGACGGGGGTGATGGCTTTTTAAAACCTGAAATGTTTTTCTCATTTTTTTTCCCCATCAGCCTAATTGGATCCTGAACCTGTCCTGAGTGTATCTCCGCTAGATGAAATGAAGGGAAGTTTACAGTCAGATTTCAAGGTTGCAAATGTGATTCTGGAGCGAGCGGTACAGACAGGCTGACAGGCTCTGTCGAGAGGAAGGATTCACACGAGCTCGTTTGCATTCCTCTCTAATTACTGGAGATGCCTTTCAGGTCTCTGACACTCTTCACCTAGGAGCTATGTATTCTGATGGACGACAGCATGTCGCTGGCTTCCTCTCCTTGGCCAGACTGCCCACTCAGCCAGGAAGCAGTTTGTTTACTGGTCTGCACTTGTCATCACTTCTTGGTTTCCCTGAAGACAAAGGTTTACTTTTTGAGACAGGTGAAGGAAATTTTAAAAATGTCCTTATCATATTGTAGGGCTTCCCTGGTGGCTCAGCTGGTAAAGAATCCACCTGCAGTGCAGGAGTCCTGGGTTCAATCCCTGGGTTAGGAAGATCCCTGGAGAAGGGAATGGCTACCCACTCCAGTGTCCTGGCCTGGAGAATTCCATGGCCTGTATAGTCCACGGGGTCGCAAAGAGTCGGACATGACTGAGTGACTTTCACTTTATCATATTGTGCTGGAGTTTTTTCATTTAAATGGTTTATCTTAAAGAAAGTCTGTAAAAGCTTGACTTTTCACACCTAATGATCATTTTTTAAATTACTTTTTATTGGAATACAGTTGCTTTATAATGCTGTGTTAGTTTCTGCTGTACAGCAGAGTCAATCAGCTAAATGTATACATATATCTCCTCTTTTTTTGACTGTTTTTCCATTTAGGTCATCATAGAGCATGGAGTAGAGTTATCTGGGCTATACAGTAGATATATCCCTTCTTAAGAGTTTACAAGCTTAATTTGAATTCTTCTTGTGCACAAATCCCAAGACCCCTTATTTCCAGCAGAATTAGCTTTGGAAGCCAATTTGCCATTCTGCACACAAAATATCCTTCTTCATTTGAAACGGAATTGATTCCTCCTTGAAGTTAAATAAGCAAATCTGTATTTGAGGAGTACCAGCTAGTTCAATACCTCTCTCTCTCTCTCTTCTTCAATCCAATCTAGACTAATTTCCAAGTTACTGTCCTCTCTCATTTTCCATCTGATATGTACACATAATTTTGAATCATTTCCTTACATACTTGATTCTATTGAATGGAGTTCTTCATTTATATTTTTCATGAATATTTAGAATATGTGTTAGCATGAAGCATGCCTTGCATTTAGCACTGAGTTTAAAGTGAATCAGTGATTCAATAAATGCTGATGGGCATTCCATGGTTTGGGGGAAGTTCTGAGGTCAAGTTCTGGAGGAGAGTGTCACCTTCCAAACACATGTTTTTTTTCTTCCCCCCATGTAAGGTCTTAACAACCAATGTGATTAGTCTAGACTACAGTAATTAA
>NW_011490681.1:16659-17073 GCF_000754665.1 Bison bison bison | reverse complement strand
AAAGATGGGGAGGTGGTGAGTGAGGAATCTTGAGATAGGAGAACCAGAGAATTCACTATCAGGGAATGTGGGGAAAAGAAAAACAGAGGCAGTGGTTCAAACCAAGACGTGTGTAGACACATAGCCTGCAGTCTTGGACACATGGAGCCACAGCTGAGGGAAAGTGAGGAGGTTAGAGCATGGGTCTTAGATTCAGCAGCCGTGAGTTTGAGTCCTGGTTATACTTCCTACTATACCTATGTGACCTTCCAGATTTGTAAAAAAGCAGATGACAACACTAATACTTACCTCATAGGGTTGTTTTGAGGCTGTTTAGAATACATGTACATGAATCCAAGTGCAGCAGAGGCTCAGTCGCTTCAGTCATGTCTGAGTCTTTGTGACTGCATGGACTGTAGCTTGCCAGGCTCCACC
>NW_011490681.1:15836-16165 GCF_000754665.1 Bison bison bison | reverse complement strand
ATATAGATAGATAGATATATACATCCCCTCCTTCTTGAACCTCCCTCCCACTCCCCTATCCCACCCCCACACTAGCTTGTCACAGAACACCAGGCTGGGCTCCCTGTGCTATTAATACATAGCAGCTTCCCACTAGCTAGCTATTTTACATTTGGTGATGTATGTATGGCAATACTACTTTCTCAGTACGTCCCACCCTCTCCTTTCCCAGCTGTGTCTACAAGTCTATTTTCTACATCTGCATCTCCATTCTTTCCCTGAAGATAGGTTCATCAGTACCATTTTTCTAGATTCCATATATACATGTGGGTGTTAATATATGATATTTG
>NW_011490681.1:15137-15736 GCF_000754665.1 Bison bison bison | reverse complement strand
AAGCCAAGACCCAGGAGATAAGGGACATGTCTGAAGTAGACAGCTAATGACAGCACCAGGACTAGTTCTGGTCTTCTGATGTGGGTCCGCAAGACATTTTACCCCAAGGCACATACATAATTTGACAGCATCATGATTAGGTCACTTTGGTCTTTTATGTCCTTCCACCCATCCTTTCCCCATTATGGTCTCAATCAAAAGCCCAGGTGATTCCTATCTGGGATATATTTAAGTCCCCCCAGAGCTGGCCTACACTTAAGGAAAATCATGGCTGAGGAGAGTGGCAAGAGCAGCTTCCTCAGCAGCTGAAATTACCTGCTACCATGCACACCTCAGGAGAAGGCAATGGCACCCCACTCCAGTACTCTTGCCTGGAAAATCCCATGGACAGAGGAGCCTGGTAGGCTCCAGTCCGTGGGGTCGCTAAGAGTCGGGCACGACTGAGCGACTTCACTTTCACTTTTCACTTTCATGCATTGGAGAAGAAAATGGCAACCCACTCCAGTATTCTTGCCTGGAGAATCCCAGGGACGGGGGAGCCTGGTGGGCTGCTGTCTATGGGGTCTCACAGAGTCGGACACGACTAAAGCGACTTAGCA
>NW_011490681.1:9157-12577 GCF_000754665.1 Bison bison bison | reverse complement strand
TATCTTTTTTGACCCCAACAATTTACCCTAGAGTCACTCTATTCCTCCTCTTATGTGGTAAGGTGCCCCGAGAAACCACAGTAGCACTGGCTCTCCAAGATGACGCTCCAAATGGGGGGCCTGAAGCCCAAATTAAATTAAATTAATCCCAAGCACTACCATTATGGGATTGGCTGATTCCATAGGTAGCTAAGACACACTGACTACCATTTTCCCTGCTGGACTCAGTGACATTTTGGTTAGGGATGAATAAGTAGTAAGAGCAGCACAACCCTGTGCACAGAAGGAACTCTTCTTTATGTGTCCTGTAAATCAAGGGGCAGGACGGAGGCCCTGCATGTGCTCTGGCCTGCTGCCCCTTTCCCCCACCCTGAATGCTCCTCGCTGTGCTGTGCCACAATTAATCAGGCTTCCTAGGTTTTAGTTAATTCCAGGACCCCAATAAATTGGTTTGTACTGGCATTCGTCCAGCCTTGATAATTTCACAGCCATGTGCTTAGGAACTGTGGCAAGTTTGCACAGGACTTAGCAAGCATGGAGCAGAGGGGTAGAAGGAATAAAAGGAACTCTTGTTTGGCTTAAGTTCCATTAATATTGGGGAAAGCTGAAATCTAAATGACAGAAAAGCATGGGTGAGCACGTGGGCTTTGCAGCTGGGAGGGGGGTTTCTCTGTGTTTTTTCTACCCTCCCTCCCAACTCAGGGTGGATTTGAAAACATTAAAATTAAATAAACCCAAACCTTTGCTTGACATCTCTTTGTCTGATTGTTCTCAAGTTTTTGTCTCTGATTTCATAAGACTCCCCTGAGGAATAAGCACTGGAGCCCATAATCTAGTAAAAGGTTCATTTGGGCTTAGGCTTTTTTATTTTTAAAGATATGATTCTTGGAGAATTTTTTTTTTTTTGATTACAGGCGGCTTTTATGACTGAGAGGTTACCAGGAAAATTCAAAGGCAGTGAGAGGAGAGGTCTGTCATGAGTACAGACATTTGGGGCCTGTCTGTATAAATTAGCTGCTGTGGAGAATAAGCCCAACAAGCAGTATTTCAGAGGCTCAGCCATATCTCTGGCACTTGGCTTCTAGAATGCTCTGTGGCCAAGAAACACAGGTTGGAAGAGGCCAACAGGCTGAGTGACTGGGCACCCAGAATATGATTTTACAATCAAAGAGCTTGAAGGAACAGATGGGGAAACTGAGGTCCACAGGAAGGTCAGGATATGACCCATCCAAAGCAAAGTCAGGACTGGAGCCCAGAATCCTGATCTCAGTTCAAGGATCCATCCAGGTTCTGATGCTTCTTCTCTTGTAGCAAGAACATATTTTCTCTAATATGAAAAAGGAAAGAAAAAAAAAAAAAAAGACTTGGATACTTGGTTATAGGGCCAATGTGAAAGTGGCTGTTTAGATTTTCAGATTTTCTTGGCAAAACTCCCTGGACGTGCAGCTTCTCTGCTAGGTTTTAAAACCATCCAAACACAGGGAAAACTGGAGATGAGTGTTTGACTGTGTCTACATGATGCCTAAACAGACAGTTGATTCAGTCAAAAAATATTATTCATGTTGCTGGTTTGGCAACACCACCCATTTGTGGACTGAATCTTTCACTTTTTAACTCCTTGAGAGGCAGTGTTTGGTAGAAAAAAAGGTCTGAGCCTGGTGGTCAGAAAACCAGGCTTCTAGACCCAGCTGAGCCACCTACCCACTCTCTGCCTCCTCCCTGGGCCTCAGTTTCTCCACATGTAGGTTAATCAGATTTGGATTAAGTTGCCTTGAAGGTGTGTAGAGTTTTCACCTTCTAGAATACTGTTCTAAGCATGGGGTGTGAGAAGAGGATGTCCCTACTTGTGGTCTTTGCCCTCTGAATTTGAGGTCAGCAGCCCTGCAGTTCTGGTGTGAGAAGAGGTTTCTGGATGTAATTCACAGCCTATTTCTCTTTCACTGCCAACTTGGCTTCTAAATGGGTAGCTCACTGCCCTCCCTGGTCCCCTCCCTTAGTCTCCTTCTCATAAGGAGAAAAGCAGTGTACTATTCAGCTGAAAAGAACGACTCAGCGGCACTGTCAGGGGGCCTGTATTTTGTCATCTGACCTCATCAAGCTAGTGCCAACCCTTCATCAGTCCACACCTCCCTTGCATATTACCCATGCTCCCAAACTGGATAATTTGCCTGTGGGATTTTTAAAAAGAGGTAGGGAACAAGGAAGAAGTGTTGACTTAATGAAGGGTTCCATGTCAGGTGTTGAACCTGACTTTTTCTGGTTGATTTCTGACTCTCAGCCTGTGAATAAGAATTCCTAGCTGACACCCTGGTCATCCCACTTGTTTTGCTGAAGCTTTTTTGAGTGGGTTCGAGCCCGTGGTATTCTGATGCCAGCTCCCATCAGCTTGGGAGGGGCAATTATGCGCATCTCTTAACCACTTTGTGTTAAATGACAACACATTGGTAGTTTGAAATCGGCCATATTGGGGATATTTATATAACAGAAATCGGAAATTGTCAGTTTTTTTCCCTAGAGAGTCACTTGTTAAACAGTTATCACTGTACACCATGGTTCAAGTTTGAATGACTGTTGGCCTTCCCTGATGGCCCATTGGTTAAGAATCCGCCTGCCAACGCAGGAGACACAGGTTTGATTCCTGGTCTGGGAAGAGGCCACACGCTGCAGAGCAACTAAGCCCATGTGCCACAAATACTGAAGCCCACGTGCCCTAGAGCCCATGCTTCACAACAAGACCGAAGCCACTTCAATGAGAAGCCTGCAGACTGCAAAGAAGAGTAGCCCCCACTCACAGCAACTAGAGAAAGCCTATGCAACAATGAAGACCCAAAGCAGCCAAAAATAAGTAAATAAAGTTTAAAAACTCCAAATGGCTCTAGAGACTAGAAAAGTAATCTGAATGAATAAAGCAGGCCTGAAGGTAACAAAAGGGACACAATGGGACGGGTAGAGACTGTGGCAGTTGATGAGCACATATGCTATGTGAAAGTAGCAGCCACTCCTCTGTTCCAGAGTATGTTACTAGGCAAAGATATCGGCCCATTGTTGCCAGCAATTCTAATTTTTCAAGAGGAAGTTGAGATCAAGGTTTTATGTGAAATATCCTAATAATAAACACTAAAGATTGTTTGGAACCAATTCAAATTTTTGAAAAAATAAATCTCTGTTCAGTCCAAGCAAAATATGTGTGCAGGCTCTTGTCAGCCTTTGGGTCAGCATTTTGCCATCTTTGCTCTCTAGATCTTCTGTTTCCTGCTCTTATTCCCTGGGTTATAACTGATGCTGAGTTGTCAGCACCATTTCCTAATAAAAAACAAACTTTCTTTCCTTGAGAACTGGAAGAACAGGGAATTCGGATGTGAGGATATCCAGGTGGCTTCTCACGATTCTACTCTGGCCTGTGTCTTTTTTTCTAGTCCA
>NW_011490681.1:4282-7095 GCF_000754665.1 Bison bison bison | reverse complement strand
AGGAAATCAACCCTGAATATTCATTGGAAGGACTGATGCTGAAGCTCCAGTCCTTTGGCCACCTGATGCGAAGAGCCAACTCATTGGAAAAGACCCTGATGCTGGGAAAGATTGACGGCAAAAGGAGAAGGGGGCAGCAGAGGATGAGATGGTTAGATAGCATTATCAACTCAATGGACATAAGTTTGAGCAAATTCCAGGAGATAGTGAAGGACAGGGAAGCTTGGCATGCTACAGTCCATGAGGTTGCAAAGAGTTGGACTCAACTTAGTGACTGAACAACAAAGCAAATCAGATGGTGGTGCTCATAGTAGGAGGTGAGGGTAAAGTTCTACATGAATCTTAAAGAAAGAAAGATGGAAATATTAGGTGAACCACACTATTGACAGCCAACTCTGTGTTCTAGCACTTAGAGTACATCATGAAAAACGCTGGACTGGAAGAAACACAAGCTGGAATCAAGACTGCCGGGAGAAATATCAATAACCTCAGATACACAGATGACACCACCCTTATGGCAGAAAGTGAAGAGGAACTAAAAAGCCTCTTGATGAAAGTGAAAGTGGAGAGTCATTTAGAAATGACTAGCAAGAAGAAAATATAACAAAGACAAAAATTCCATAACAAACATGAATACATACAAGTGATAAATGGGGTCATATTAAATGCAGCTTAAGGGTCCTCAAAGGTCAACTTCTAGATACTGAATCAAGTATTTGATTAATACAAACTTTAGGTTGGTCTGATTTTCTGTATAAAGAAGTAAACATATGCCATAATTTGCTGTGTGCTGTGCTTAGTCACTCAGCTGTGTCCAAATCTTTGTGATCCCTTGGATTATAGCCTGTCAGGCTCCTCTATCTATGAAATTTTCCAGGCAAGAATACTGGAGTGGGTTGCCATTTCCTTCTCCAGGGCATCTTCCCAACCCAGGGATCAAACCTGCGTCTCTTGTGTCTCCTACATCAGCAGGCTGATTCTTCACTGTGCCACCTGGGAAGCCCCATGCCATAATATACTTCTTCTTAATCTCTATATGACCTGCTAGTTTTTGAAAGATCATCAAATAACCAGATTTTCCAGGTTCAGATAGGATGAGAAAGATTTAAAATGCTAAAATCTATATTCTCAGAACATTGATCAATATTATTCATTCCATAATGCTTCCATTTTTACATTCACTTCTTCTACTTTTGACAACATGGATGGACCTTGAAGGCATTATGCTAAGTGAAATAAATCAGACAGAAGAAGACATATACTGTATGATCTCATTTATCTGTGGTATCTTTAAAGAAAAAAAAGCCAAACTTTGGGACTTCCCTGGTGGTCCAGTGGCTAAGATTCTTGGCTTCCAATGCAGGAGGCCCAGGTTCAATCCCTGGTCAGGGAACTAGATCCCACATGCTACAACAAAGATCGTACATGAGGCAATGAAGATCTCCAGTGCCACAACTGAGACATAGTGCAGCAAAATAAATTATTTTTAAAGCCAAACTTTGAAACAGCAAAATGGTGACTGCCAAGAGCTGCAGGATGAGGGAAATGGGGAGATGATGGTCACAGGGTACAAGCTTCTAGCTATAAAATAAATAAGTTCTGAGACTCTAAGGCACAGCATGGTGACTACAGTTAGGATATAATTAAATATATAATATAACCCTCTTATATACTTAAAAGTTGCTAAGAGTGTAGATCTTAAAAAATGTTCTCAACATAGACCCCAAAAATGTAATTATGTGAGGTGATGTGAGGTGATGAACATGTTAACTAACATTATTGTGGCAATCATTTCACAATATATACATGTGACCGATCATCATGTACATCGTACACTTACACAATGTTCTAGGTCAATTAAATTGCAATAAAGCTGGGAAAAAAATAAAGTGACTGTGTATTCTACAGCACACTTTATACAAGATTAGCACACAACAATCAATTGCATTTGTATATACTAGCAGTGAACACTGGAAATCAAAATTAAAACCACAATAACATTTGCAATTGCTCCAAAGAAAATAAAATATGTAGGCATGAATCTAACAAAATGTGTACAAGATCTATATGCTGAAATATAAAAAGCATTGATATATGAAATTGAGAAAGACCTACAGAAATGGAGAAACATATTGTATTCATGGATTGGAAGACAAGACACATGAAAGCTGTCAGTTCTTCCTAAATTGATCTGTAGGTTTAATGCAATTCCTAGCCAAATCTGAGAAAGGTTTTTTGTAGACATAGATGAGCTTATTCTAAAATTTATACAGAAAGGTATGGGACCCAGAATAATTAAAACACTCTTGAAAAGGAACAATAAAGTGGGGGAACCACTCTACTTGATATTAATCCTACTATATAACAATAAAAACTGGATGCTGTTCATAGAGGGATAGACATAGAAACTGATATAAGGAAAGAGACAAACTAGGAACGGACCCATACAATATCCAACTGATGTTTGACCAAGGTGTAAAGGCAGTTCAATGGAGAAAAGATAGTTATTTTTAAAATGATGCTGGAGCAACTGGACATCCACAGTCAAAAAGTGAACCTCAATCAAAATCTCATGCCTTATATAAAAATTAACTCGAATCACAGATTTAAATGTAAAACTTAAAACTATAACACTATAAAATATAGGGGAAAAATTGACCTAGGGCTAAACAAAGCATAACTTATATGCAGAGTACATCATGAGAAATGTTGGGTTGGATGAAGCAAAGCTGGAATCAAGATTACTGGGAGAAATATCAATAACCTCAGATATGCAGATGACACCATCCTTATGGCAGAAAGTGAAGAAGAAC
>NW_011490681.1:909-1371 GCF_000754665.1 Bison bison bison | reverse complement strand
AAAAGTAATGATGATGCATAGGAAAGTACTCTGTAAGCCATAAAGTGGCATGTTGATGTTAAGAGTATCAAATATAAGGCAGTTCCACCTTGAAAAAATCCTGCAGCTCTCCTTTAAATTTAGGAGCTCAAAATATAAATGGGTACTGTCTGTCAAGGCACACTTGGGCCTTAGGATCTGATAATTGTACCTCTTGCTCATGGAATAAACTGAAATCTGGACTAGTCCATCTCGGGTTCACCAAGGGGTCAGCAGTGATATTGCGATTTCACCGATGGGTTCTTGGTGAGCCACTCCCAAGTTTTCTTCAAGACACCTAACAGTCACTGGAGACCCTTTCCCTGGGTCTTAAGAACTCTCTTGGTGGACGAAAGCAGATTTCTAAGTCGTCCCTTGTCCCTCCACCAGACACACACTCATCGCCATCCTGCCTTGAAGGGCACCAACGTTTTGTCACTTTAC
>NW_011490681.1:0-809 GCF_000754665.1 Bison bison bison | reverse complement strand
TTAGTGGTTGTCAGGAAGAGAGGGACAGAAGATGAGTAACAGTGGAGACCCTTGTGGTGTTGGCACTGTTTAGTATCTTGACTATGGTGGTGATCACATCAACCTACACATGATAACTTTTCTTAGAGCTGTACACACAGGCAGATGGGTGCATATAGAATTGTTGAAATTGGAATAAGGCGGATAGATGGTGCTGATGTCAATTTCCCGTTTGTAATAGTGTACTATAGATATGCTCTGCCAGGTGGCCCTGTGGTAAAGAATCCACCTGCCAATGCAGGAGACATGGATTCGATTTCTGGGTTGGGAAGATCCCCTGGAGGAGGAAATGGCAACCCACTCCAGTATTCTTGCCTGGGAAATCTCACTGACAGTGGAACCTGGAGAGCTACATACAGTCCATGGGGTCACAAAAGAGTAGGACAGGACAGTGACTAAACAACAACTATAGATATACATGATGTTATCATTGGGAGTGAAAGGTATTTGAGATCCCTGTGAATTATTTCTTACAATTGCATATAAATCTATGATTATCTCAAAGTAAAACTTCTTAAGAATGACTGTGAGATGATCTATGCTTGATCCCCCATTTAATAAGTAGAGAAAAATAAAGCATAGAGATAATCATCAGTTTAGCTTGAAAAAGACCTGGTACGAAGTCTAGGTTAGGACCCACGTTGGAGTTCCCAATTCAGAAATCAAGACTGGAATGAATATAAGGACCACCAGCATTTACACTAATGAAGAACCTTTCAGAGCATTCCAGCACCCCCTTATACAGTTGCCAAGTGTACAAGATATCCTGA
>NW_011490680.1:9201-10138 GCF_000754665.1 Bison bison bison | reverse complement strand
CTAGAATTCCACCACTGAACTTTTAATGGTTTTGCTTTCTTTTCTCTGGACTCTACACCAAGTTCTACAGCTCTCTTTTGAACTAAAAGTTCCTAATTTGAACACAGTGCTTCCATGGAAATATGATTAATAATGCATGGGCTCTTAAATCTGGGTGAATATCAAAATCATATTTTTTTTTTTAGCTATAGCTTCCTGAATTTCACACAACCGTGTATGGGAAACATGCAACCATTACCATGTTGATTTTGATCGGCATGGCTTCCTTCCAAAAGTCCATACCTGTCTCAATTGTTACCTCTTTGGGAAGCTTTATCTCATCTATGCAGCTCAAGTTAACCAGTATCCCTCACAGTTTATAAGGCCCCTTGGGCTTTGGACCATATTGGATTTCATTGCTAGCCATATATAGTAGTATCCCTTTGGGGAGGTTTTAGACTATAGAGTCCCTTACTCTTGTGTTTGTCTTCCAACCCCAGTACTGGGAATAGACCAGTTTCATTTAGAACCAACACTTGAGACAAGTCCTCATTAATGTTTCTCTGCACACATTTCCTACCAAACAGCAACCAAAATGAAGTTCCCTTCAAGTCTGAGCATTTGTAATCTGCCTGTCACCACTGCATGACATTTTTTTGTTAATAGTTGAATTTTTTTTTCCCAAAGAGGTTTGAAGCATTCTGAAGGTCGCTGTTAGGTTGTAGAAAATTTTGCATTTCCTATAGGAACTGTACCTAGTACATAGTCATTAGTAAATAGACTATCAGAATGAAAAAAGCCAGAGTAATAAAGAGTAAGCATTCTAATACCAAAAAAGAAGCAACTATTGGTTACCAGTAGTGGGGAGAGAGCAGTAATATAGGGTGGGAGGCACAAACTATTGGGGTGAGTTAGGCTCAGGGATGTACTGTACGACATGGGGAACAGAGCCAATATT
>NW_011490680.1:4858-5190 GCF_000754665.1 Bison bison bison | reverse complement strand
GCAAGTTGACCTGTGAAAACCTTCACAGGGTCACGAGTTCCTCCCAAACCCAGCTGGTACCACTATTACTTTTTTACACCAAAGAAATCAGTCTTATAAGATCTTGCATTTGTTTTCTGCATATTGCTGACCTGAAATAATCAGACTGCCAGATACTTCTCCAGGAAAGATGGGTTTATTAGCTATCAGCAGAGAATTGCAGTTCAGGGTCTGCAACCTTGGCAAGCCATGGGTAAGCCTCCACATGTCAGGGGAAGAAGAACACTTCTGTAGAGGTGATAGAGCTATAGTAAACAGAGTCCATGCTTTC
Organism: Bison bison bison; assembly: GCF_000754665.1. Taxonomy (NCBI): domain Eukaryota; kingdom Metazoa; phylum Chordata; class Mammalia; order Artiodactyla; family Bovidae; genus Bison; species Bison bison. The sequence goes on along the minus strand of NW_011490680.1, from coordinate 4,880 downwards.
CATTGGCTGAGCCCTTGGCAGG
>NW_011490680.1:0-664 GCF_000754665.1 Bison bison bison | reverse complement strand
ATCCCTGGGTCGGGAAGATCCCCTGGAGAAGGGAATGGTAACTCACTCCAGTATTCTTGCCTGGAGAATCCCGTGGACAGAGGAGCCTGGTGGACCTCAGTCCATGGGGTCGCAAAGAGTCAGACACGACTGAGTGAGTAAACAGCAACAGCAGGAGCCCTACCTCTCCACTGCAGCTGCTGACCTTCAACACCCCCTGAAAGGAGTTCAAGGTGGAGGTCAGGAATGAAGCATTCTGTGCTCTGGGAAAAACTGGCAAAACAGGTCCTCAGATAGTTACATAATTTTCAGAAGAATTTATGAGCCCAAATTCTTGCATCTTCTCATATATAGAAAAGCTTTAAAATCACTAATAGTGACATCACCTTTGCCTATTGAGAAGAGAAATGTATTTGGAAGTAAAAATGGAGTATCTGTGTCAGACTCCAACACTACCAACCATTAATGTGGGTGCGTCTGTGAAGTTTATGAGTAACCTCCTTACCTGAACCTTTATGCCTTTTCTTGTTCAAAGCTTATTCTCTCAAGATTGAGGAGTATCAGAGAAAAGGGGGGAATTGTAACTGAGCAGGACCCCTTGGGGCCTTCTTCCATATCCTCTGCTTTAGCTCCTCTTAGAAGCATCTAGATAGTAGTATTTGATATACATTTCCTGAGTTATTTT
>NW_011490679.1:4738-5205 GCF_000754665.1 Bison bison bison | reverse complement strand
ATTTGATATGCATGAATTCCCCTCTGTAAGGATGTGTGGGCTTCTGGGGTGGCCCTAGTGGTGAAGAACCTGCCTGCCAATGCAGGAGATGTAAGAGATCCGGATTTGATGCCTGGGTTGGGAAGATTCCGTGGAGGAGGGCATGGCAATCCCTTCCAGTATTCTTGCCTGGAGAATTCTAAGGACAGAGGAACCTGGGGGGGCTATAGTCCATAGGGTCACACAGAGTCGGACACTACTGAAGCAAGTTAGCATGCAGACACATAAGGATGTGTAGCCAAGTCCCCTTTAGCATTTCCTATAAAGACAGAAGAGATGCAAGAGAAACACACATTCTCTTAGCGTTTCAGGGCTGAAAGGCCTTTAGATACGGAATCTAAGACCATTCTTTTTTTAAGTAATTAACCCCCAATTGAAATAAATAAATTTAATAAAGAAATCTACAAACAAAAAGAAAAATAATAATT
>NW_011490679.1:0-687 GCF_000754665.1 Bison bison bison | reverse complement strand
ATTAGCATTTATTAAGTACTTATAGGTTGGGCACTATTTTAAACACAAAAATTATTTTATTTACTCCTTGCTACAGCCTTATGATGTGAGTACTGTTATTATCCATCTTTTGCAAATAAGGAAACCAAAACACAGAGATGTTTAGCAACATTCTCAAGGATACACAGCCAGTAAGGAACAGAGCCTGGATTGAGAAGATAAAAATCACCCTTAATCTCACTATCTAGAAATGATCATTCTGTTATTTAGCAAGGAGTTCAGTTTCATTTTTCTGAGTTGGCAAGGAACTCTGATTGTTAATTCTTCTCTTTGATTAGAGAATCCCAGTCTCCAACCCTTAAATAATAGGAAGTTGGCTGTGGATTGCAGACAGATATTCTTGATCATGTTACATTTTCTGTCCCTTTGTTGTTAAAAGCTGTGTGGCTTAGGGTAAACTTTCCTATGGTCCTTAGTTTCATCTTAACAAAGAGAATAATTACCACCCCACAGGGTTTTTGTGAATATTTAACATGATACTATACAATGAGCATTATCAGAATTAAGGGTTATTAGTGAGGTTTCTCTCGGAGAAGACAATGGCACCTCACTCCAGTACTCTTGCCTGGAAAATCCCGTGGATGAAGGACTAGTAGGTTCCAGTCCATGGGGTCGTTAAGAGTCAGACATGACTGAGCGATTTCACTT
>NW_011490678.1:4568-4966 GCF_000754665.1 Bison bison bison | reverse complement strand
TTTTAGATTAGTGTTTTTGGTTCCTATGAATAAATATCCAGTAGTGGAATAGCTGGATCACATGGCAGTTCTACTTTTAAAATTTAAAGGAAATTCCACATTCTTTTTCATAGCAACTCTGCCAGTTTACAATCCCACCAACAGTGCACAAAGATTCCCTTTTCTCCACATCTTTGACAACACTTGATGTTGTCCTTTTCATGGTAGCCATTATGACAGGTGTGAAGGGACATCACAGTATGGTTTCAATATGGTTTTCCTGGATACAGTAGTCTTGGCTGCAAGTTTTTTTCATTACTTTCTATATGTTGTGCCAGTCCATTATGACCTAAAAAATATTCTTCAGAAGACGTTGATACTTGTAAGGGTCTCCTTGTAGGTAACTACTGCCTTTTCTC
>NW_011490678.1:0-577 GCF_000754665.1 Bison bison bison | reverse complement strand
TTCATTTATTTCTGCCCTAATTTTTATGATTTCCTTCCTTATACTAACCCTGGGGTTCTTCTTTTTCTAGTTGCTTTAGGTGTAAAGTTAGGATATTTATTTTTCTCTTATTTCTTGAGGTAATCTTGTAAAGCTATGAACCTTCCCCTTAGCATTCTTTTTACTGATTCCCATATGTCTTTGGTTGTTGTGTTTTCATTTTCATTTGTTTCTATGCATATTTTTATTTCCTTTTTGATTTCTTCCATTATTTTGTTGGTTATTAAGAATCGTGTTACTTATTCTTTTTCCTGTAGTTGACATCTAATCTTACCGCATTGTGATCAGAAAAGAACTTTGAAAGGATTTCAATTTTTTTGAATTTATCAAGGCTAAGTTTATGGCCCACGATGTGATGTATCCTGGAGACTGGTCCTTGTGCACTTGAGGAAAAGGTGAAATGCACAGTTTGAGGGTGAAATGTCCTATAGATATCAATTAGGTCTGACTGGTCCATTGTATCCTTTAAAGTTTGTGTTTCCTTGCTAATTTTCTGTTTGGATGACATGTCCATATGTGTGAGTGGGGTATTAAAATC
>NW_011490677.1:16021-17033 GCF_000754665.1 Bison bison bison | reverse complement strand
AGTTATTATATGAAAGCCAAACAAAATATGTCCCCTGATGTGACATTGTGAAGTTGACTGTATGGCACAAAATAAATAATGTTCTGTAACTCTGGCTGTTACTATCACCACTGACTCATGGAAAGAGCTGGAAGCCACTTACATTTTTTCATGATTTGGCTTCTAAGCTGTTTAAGAATAATTATAAGTGCCTGCCCACATCACAGAGATCTGGGATTTATGTATTGGTTTTTAAATACTTTGAAATTTTGGGGTAAAATGTAAGATTATTTTAAATATCATTACTAAGTTACTACTTGAATCAAATCATTTTAGTAATAGATACTATCTGAATTTTAAATAGTTTTTAATATTCTGTGCATGCCCAAATGAATAATTTAGATATCAATGCAAATTAGTAATTTCACAGAAAGTGGTAATATGGGTAATAGGACTTCTAATATTCAGGGGTGTAATTGTGCTTGTAAGTGCTTTGTAGAGGATATATTAGATTAAGTCATATGAGGACCATTTTTGTAGGTCAAAATGTTAAAGTACTAGGAATTTCATGTAGTTTAGCCTAAATTAAGGCCAAAGATTAATTCTATTTCCATTCTTTACCCTAGCTAATTATTTTAATCTCTAAATCCTACCTAATTTCTCAATTTTAAGTTGGGTGTGATATAGTCTGCCATTTAAAAGGTGTAAGAATGAGTGGGAATATTTTTGTCTATACGTCCCTCTGTATGTATCTCCTACTTGTCTGTCTATAAAGACTGATAAATCCTTTATTTACTGGCTCTGTGAAGTTGACCAAGTTATTCAAGACTTTTAACCTTATTTTCAACTGTAGAATAATAATAGTAAATACTAAATCAAACCACTATTCAGATTAAAGGAGGCAACTTGTATTAAGTATATAAAATAGTACCTGGCACTTGCTGCTGCTGCTGAGTCACTTCAGTCGTGTTCGACTCCGTGCGACCCCATAGACGGCAGCCCACCAGGCTCCCCCGTCCCTGGGATTCTCCAG
>NW_011490677.1:10106-12616 GCF_000754665.1 Bison bison bison | reverse complement strand
GGAAAACAAGCATCAGAATTGGCTTCTCATTGTGGTGACTTCTCTTGTTGCAGAGCACAGGCTTTAGGTGCATGGGCTTCAATAGTGGTGGCGCACAAGGCTTAGTTGCCCCGTGGCATGTGTGATCTTCCCAGACCAGGGATCCAACCCGTGCCACCTACATTGGCAGGCAGATTCTTAGCCACTGAACCACTGGGGAAGTCCTGTGTTAGAGTATTATGATAAAAGAAGCCAGATTATTGTAACATGAGCCTTGTCTAGGATGCTGGCAGCAAAAGAGAAAATTCAAAGGTAGGTTTGAAATGGATCATGAGGGAAGAATTGATTGAATTTGTGGGTTTGTTGGAGGTTGGGAAGGGGCCTGTGAGCTTTTTAAATTTAGTGTGCCTGAGACCAGTGAATAGAAAAAGATAGGCTGATAGGAGTGGCTATTTGCGATGAGGAGGATGTGTTTAATGTGATTGTAGAAATGGTGATATAAACCAGTGTGCCATATGAGAAATGTTACTGCATGTCTCTCTGCTGTGAACGTTCTTTCCTTTTCTACATAACCATTTTGTTGGCAACAGTAACATTTCTGTAGCTTGCAGTCCTGAGCGAACTACTGAGATGAAAATGAAGAAGGCAAAACATTTAAACTTAGAAAGAATAATTGCCCTTCTTAATAATACTCATTTAAAATTAAAAATAAAGGATGTTGAAGTATACAATCTTTAAGCTAGAAAACTGAATTCAATTAAGTATATTAAAATACTGAGGCTGTAGACAGCTCCAGGGCATAACATATATGTGGCTGTGTGTATGAAATCAGTACATTAGAACGTTACATTATACAATCTGAGCAGCTTTCCTTGATGATATCAAAAAAGCATTCAGAAACAAATTTTAAAATAACACGATTTGAAAGTCAACAAATATGACTAATTAGAAGTAAAATGAAACCAAATATTCTATTCCCATCAAACAAATGTAAAGCCAAAGAACAAAATGACGAATGTACAAGACTTACATGAAGAAAATTATGAAACTTTAAGCAGAGTCTTAGAATTGTTAAATGGAGATACATACTATTTTTCCAATGGATGCCTTAGAATTATAAAGATGATAATTATACCTCATCAGTTTATACATGTAACACAATTCCTATAAAAATCCCAATAGTATGTTATTTTTTCCTGATCTTGACAATAGGGATTCTTTAGTTTGTTGTTAAGTCGCTAAGTCGTGTCTGAATCTTTGCCATCCCACGGACTGCAGCACATCAGGATTCCCTGTCCTTCACTCTCTATAGTTTATCTGAACAAATATACACATGAGAATAGCATGGGCAAAATTTTAAAAGAAATGTATAGAGAAATATGTAACATTGCCATAATATTTAATCTAAAGCATATTATAATGTATTAGAAAACTACAGCGATTAAAGTGAGTATTAGTTTACATATAGATAGAAAATTGAGAAGATGTCAAAGTATAAAAGTAATCATAATTTGAATATAAATTTATCATACTATGAAGTTAGCATTTCAAATCAGGCTTTAAATGTTGGACTCCAATAAATGATATAGAAGCAACAGGTTAAGTATATAAGATACAATTTAGATGGTTATATGTTACCTTAGAGAAATTGCAGATATGTTTAAAAATGTTGTTGTTATTTAGTTGCTAAGTCGTGTCCAACTCTTTTGCAGCTCCATAAACTGTAGCCTGCCAGGTTCCTGTCCATGGGATTTCCCATGCAAGCATACTGGAGTGGGTTGCCATTTCCTTCTCCAGGGGATCTTCCCAACTTAGGGACTGAACCCACATCTCCAGCATTGGCAGGTGGATTCTTTACCACTGAGCCATCACAGAGGCCCACGTTAAAGATACAGATACAAAAATTAAGCAATGAAATGTGTAGTGAAAGTCGTATTGAAAATGTTATAATTTTGACACAAGGGGGCGTTTCATTAGGAGGGGACATGACAGTAAACAACAGATACCATGAAGAGAATTATAAACGTGAATACCTATGTTTTAATAATGTCTATTTACCTAAATACAGGTAAAGTCTCCTGGAAAAATACAGCATAGTGCAATAGACAGAAAGACTGACAATAAAAATTCTTACCAGGTAATAAGAAAAATATGTATCCTCAAAGCAAAAGATATGAGACATGAAGAAGTAATCCACAAAATACAAAAACATGTAAAAATCCCAAATCATTGTGGTAATCAGAAAAATTTGAATTTGCAAATATAAATTAGTATAACCTTAATATTAAGATAAAGACAAGGGAATATTACAGTAAAATCTCTCATGAAAACTGACAGACAAATTCTAAACAAAATATGTTTATGTATCTGTTATGGGTTAATTACTGTCCATTCCACCTTCCCACCTCCCTTGGCAACCCACATTCCTATGTTAACCTCTTAACCCCTGGTACCTCAGAATGTGACCTTATTTGAAAATACGGTTTTTACAGAGGTTAAGAGGAAGACAATAGAATGGGCCCTAATCTGAC
>NW_011490677.1:6488-7580 GCF_000754665.1 Bison bison bison | reverse complement strand
GACAGTCCCTGGGATTCTCCAGGCAAGAACGCTGGAGTGGGTTGCCATTTCCTTCTCCAATGCTTGAAAGCGAAAAGTGAAAGTGAAGTCACTCAGTCATATCCGACCCTCAGCGATCCCATGGACTGCAGCCTTCGAGGCTCCTCTGTCCATGGAATTTTCCAGGCAAGAGTACTGGAGTGGGGTGCCATTGCCTTCTCCATAATTATGCAGAGGGTATTTCAAAGCTGTCACTAAATAACTAAAGAAAATAGAGGTGAAGATAGAATGCCAGTGCAGAGAAAATTTTAAGAATCTGTCAGAGGGAGTCACAGTGGAGTTTGAAAGACTGCAGGAGAAAAGCCAAGTGAGAGCAGTGTTTGGGGAGTGAAGGGAAGTGAGTTGCAGGGAGAAATTAGGCAAAACTTGAAATACTAAGGCTGAATCTGAATAGGCAAAGTCTGAAAGAGTGCTATTGGAAGTCAAGAACAGGTGAAAGTGTGAACTTAGGCTAATCAGAGAATATTTAGGAGGTTGAGGGCATTTTCTCTCCAGTTCTCTAAGCATTTTATGTCAAGCATATGGAATTTGGGGGTTCAGCATGATTTGAAGGTATTTATTCAGACGATAATAGTTGGAACAAATTTCTGAATTTAACACCCTCCGCAGTAGTTACACTGTCTGGTCATGGGCCCCAGGATTGAGTGTCACATCTTAAGCTCACAATGGTCACTTGCGCAAGTCCTTGAGACAAACTGGAGAGTTTCTGAGTTTGTGGTCTCAGTGCTGCTTTATTAGCCTGATGGGAACCGGGATTGATATTAGCATGGTTCTCATTGTCTTCACTGAAGGTGATAATCATTTATTTCTCCCAAGTTTCCTAATAGCCATAAATGGCCTTGCTCCTGCTGTGCTTAGTTGGGGAAAAAAAAAAAATCAGTCATTTGTCTTTTAGCACATTCATCAATCCATTCTCATATCCCTGCTAATGGTACTGATTTTCACATGTACTATATAAACTACTGCTAAGTCACTTCAGTCGTGTCCGACTCTGTGCAACCCCATAGACGGCAGCCCACCAGGCTCCCCCATCCCTGGGATTCTCCAGGCAAG
>NW_011490677.1:5372-6388 GCF_000754665.1 Bison bison bison | reverse complement strand
GTAAAGAAGGTAACTGGTAGACTGTACATTGAATATTCTTTCCAAAATACATTGAGGAAAAAGGGGTATATAAGATAATTTGTCTCAATGAGAATTTTTCACTTTATTGTGTTGTGTTTTAAGTGGCATTTTGCTTCAGGTTGATTTCTTTCAGCTATCAAAGTTGTAACCATTCTCTTCCAGCTTATCAGATGGTATATGCTTGGCAAATATTACATGATTATAAAGAAACTGAAGAGTTGACATGGAGAATTGCATTTCTAAGAGCATATACAAGTCTGCAGAAATCTAGTCTACCATCTCCCTGCTCACAAATTTAGTTCCTGGTTCCTATAGTTTTATCTCTTCATATATTCTCTCTACCTCTGGGAATATTTACATTTTTTAAATATTCTATTTAAATTAATATTTGTGATTTTTGGTAAATAAAAATTTCTCCCAATTAAGATGACCCCTTCTACATGCAGATCCCTTAGACATTGTGACAGCATGGAACCAGAAAGACAAGACTGAGTCTCTACAGTTTGTTTACAAGTTGCATTATAACATGTGGCATTTGGATGGGTCGATGAAGTTATTTTTATTTTAGACTTGATTTATTTTTCAGTATGGAGACATAGTGAAACATTTGCTTCAGGGTCTTCATTGGCAGTACTGAGGTTTCCTATAAGGATGACACAACTTGGAGAAGTAGCAAGCCCCAGAAATTCTGTACTTAGGATTTATCCACTGCAGTATCAGCTTCCCACTTTATACAGCCCTGTAATTGATGTAGTTCATCCTGCTTTCCTCTCATTGTATCAGTTTGTATTTAGACGTATGTAAATAAGACATCATTTTTGAGCAGTTCTCAGAAGAAATTGAACATGATTTTGCTCTTCAGATTCCTTAATTTCCTTCTTTCCCTTCCTTTCTTTTTTCCTTCCCTCCTCCTCCTTTCCCTCCCTGCTTTCCATCTTTACTTCCTTATTTTGGTCTTCCTTTGATAAAGATTTAAAAATGTCTACTATGGGTAC
>NW_011490677.1:1841-2322 GCF_000754665.1 Bison bison bison | reverse complement strand
AAAGTAATTAGCCTCCAATTAAAATAAATAAATTTAAATTTAAAAAAATAAATAAAATTACAAAAAAAGTAAATGCAGAAAAGTAACAACAAAGTAAAACTCCCTGAAAACATATAGAAGAGCCAAAACAAATCAAAACATCTTTCAAATAAATTTTTAAGCATGAAGATAATTGTTTAAAATAAAGTGTTGTCTATGCCTTTTATATTAATGATGTTAATTTTTAAATAAATTATACATGCTCAAAATTAGAACAAAAGTACAAAAAAGGACTCATCCAAAATAGAAAGAAATAAAAATTTTCTTAATAAATGGAATTAAACTATAACATTTTTCATTCCAAATATCTTATTAATAGATATGGAGAGAAGGATATCTGGAAGGATAGAGAATATTCTTATAAAAATAAACTTATACTGTGCATGCAAATTTGAAATCATTAAATTTTATCTGAATTCAACAGGAATAAAAGAGGTAAAGG
>NW_011490677.1:0-1036 GCF_000754665.1 Bison bison bison | reverse complement strand
GTTTGAGCCCTTTGAGCGGCTCTGGCGGGAACAGGGTTTGATTCTAAACGTGAATTCGCCCCTCCTACCATCTTGCTGGGGCTTCTCCTTTGCCCTTGGACGTGGGGTAGCTCCTCACAGCCGCTCCAGAAATCGGAAGTGATCGAACAAGAGATGGCAAGAGTGAATGTCGACATTTTAGGAATCAGCGAACTAAAAAGGACTGGAATGGGTGAATTTAACTCAGATGACCATTATATCTACTACTGTGGGCAAGACTCCCTTAGAACAAATGGAGTAGCCATCAAAGTCAACAAAAGAGTCCGAAATGCAGTACTTGGATGCAATCTCAAAAATTACAGAATAATCTCTGTTCATCTCCAAGGCAAACCATTCAGTATCATAGTAATCCAAGTCTATGCCCTGACCAGTGATGCTGAAGCTGAAACTCCAATACTTTGGCGACCTGATGTGAAAAGCTGATTCATTTGAAAAGACCCTGATGCTGGGAGGGATTGGGGGCAGAAGGAGAAGGGGACAACAGAGGATCAGATGGTTGGATGGCATCACTGACTCAATGGACATGAATTTGAGTAAACTGGGAGTTGGTGATGGACAGGGAGACCTGGTGTGCTGCAGTCCATGGGGTCTCAAAGAGTCAGACAGAACTGAGCAACTGAATTGGTGTGGGGGAAAGGAGATGTTGGTCAAAGGGGTACCAACTTCCAGTTATCTAACGTACAGCAGTTCAGTCATTCCCCACATCAGGGTCTTTCCAATGAGTTGGCCCTTCCCATCGGGTGGCCAAAGGATGGGAGCTTTAGCAGCAGTCCTTCCAATGAATATTCAGGACTGATTTCCTTTAGGATTGACTGGTTTGACCTCCTTGCTGTTCAATGGACTCTCAAGAGTCTTCTCCAACATCAGAGTTCAAAAGCATCAGTTCTTTGGTGCTCAGCCTTCTTTATGTTCCAACTTTCACATCCATACATGACGACTAGAAAAACCATAGCTTTGACTGTACAGACCTTTGTCGGCAAAATAATGTTGCTGCTTT
>NW_011490676.1:4799-5164 GCF_000754665.1 Bison bison bison | reverse complement strand
CTACTGTAGATCCCACAGGATTGATCACTTCTTCTGTGAGATCACTACAGTTCTCAGATTGGCTTGTGCTGACACATCTTTGTATGAAACCTTGATGTACATCTGCTGTGTGCTCATGTTGCTCATTCCCATATCTATTATCTCAACCTCCTACTCCCTCATTTGGTTAACTGTCCACCACATGCGCTCTGCTGAGGGCCAGAAAAAGGCCTTTACCACTTATCCTTCCCACTTGACTGTAGTCAGCATTTTCTATGGGGCTGCCTTCCACACTTATGTGCTGCCCAAGTCATTTCACACTCCTGAGCAAGACAAGGTAGTATCAGCTTTCTATACCATTGTCACACCCGTGCTCAATCCTCTTT
>NW_011490676.1:0-568 GCF_000754665.1 Bison bison bison | reverse complement strand
CTCCTCCTGCCCCCAATCCCTCCCAGCATCAGAGTCTTTTCCAATGAGTCAACTCTTCGCATGAGGTAGCCAAAGTACTGGAGTTTCAGCTCTTTAAGCCTGTACAAACAAGAAGAGTTAGAGCAGATTAATCTTATGCTCCAACTTTTTCACTTTAAGCATGCAGTGCACAGCTGAGTACAATCAGATTAACAGCTTAACATTTCATCACATCTCATAGCCTCATAGTTAAAGAAATATGGCACAAAAGATTCAGTGACTCATCATACATATTCAGGGGAGAAAATGGTGGGATTTGTTTTTCTAAAATCACCCAGGAAAATACAGAGGGGACAACCTGGCTGGAAAAGAAGCTTGGGAACACACTTAGTTTTGAAATGACATTCTTTAATAATAAGTCCGATCCAGCTCCAGCAGGGAATAATTGTACTGGAAACATCTGGTCTGATGTAACCACTTGTCCTAGATTAGTGAACTTTCAAAGTACCACTGCCTGGAGGGAGGCTTTGCTTTAAGACAATGATGTACTGTGTTTCAACAAAAATTGCACATAACCATAAAACATAGA
>NW_011490675.1:5186-5637 GCF_000754665.1 Bison bison bison | reverse complement strand
TGTGTCTTGGACTTGGCTTCAAGGGGCCTCAATTCCAGGTAGTGAAGAGGAACTAAAAAGCCTCTTGATGAAAGTGAAAGTGGAGAGTGAAAAAGTTTGACGATCATGGCATCTGGTCCCTTCACTTCATGGGAAATAGATGGGGAAACCGTGTCAGACTTTATTTTTTTGGGCTCCCAAATCACTGCAGATGGTGACTGCAGCCACGAAATTAAAAGACGCTTACTCCTTGGAAGGAAAGTTATGACCAACCTAGATAGCATATGGAGAAGGCAATGGCACCCGACTTGAGTACTCTTGCCTGGAAAATCCCATGGACAGAGGAGCCTGGAAGACTGCAGTCCATGGGGTCGATGAGGGTCGGACACGACTGAGCGACTTGACTTTCACATTTCACTTTCATGCACTGGAGAAGGAAATGGCAACCCACTCCAGTGTTCTTGCCTGGAGA
>NW_011490675.1:781-1335 GCF_000754665.1 Bison bison bison | reverse complement strand
GGCAGAGGGGAGAAAATGGCAATCCAGTGAAAATCTGAGAGCGACCTGGCAATGCCTAGAAACGCTGAGGATTCAGACAAGGGGAAAACTGCAGAAGAAAATGCCCATGGCGCCGTTTACGTAGACCTGAAAATCACAAAACCATGTTTTGATATGAGAATGCGCCTTTAAACATCACATTTATGTCGAGGTTATAAGAACCGGAATGAAAAGCACACACACTCTGGAAACGTTACATGCTCTCTAGTAAAAGCACCCATCAAACTGACAACTCTGGGAAAAAAGAGTGCGGAAAACCAAGGAAATTTCCCTTTTGCTGCTCTACTAAACGACTTAGACATGACAAAAAAAGTCTTAACAGTCGACATTCCTGTATGTTCAGTGTATTTGTAAAATCTCTTACTCCAAGCAGAAGAGCCCAGAGGAGACGGAAACTGGAGGAAAGCGCACGCCCCTCCGCGGGGCCGGCTCCAGCCCAGGCTCCGCGGCCCCGGAAGAGGAACTGGGGAGCCCGGGCCGCGCGAGCCCCACCCCCCGGCCCCGCCATTGGCAGG
>NW_011490675.1:0-681 GCF_000754665.1 Bison bison bison | reverse complement strand
GTCTGGTTGCTTTAAGCCAGTGGATTCAGACAACTTCCAGGTATTGAGTTAAAAAAGACTCAAGAAAGAGCCCCCTACCAAATCTTTTTATTGTTTACAAAAAAGCAGTTTTGACAGCAAAAACCCAAGTTGCCCCCCTGCTTGTGACAAAATCATTCCTTTGGACCGTGGCCAGGAGAAAACAGTTCCTCCCACCGGCAGCATTTTCTAGACAGGTTATCAAATACAGTTTATTCAGAAAAAAGACAATGTTTTAAGAACCTAACTCCCAAACACTGAAAGAGCCCATAGGCTGAGCAGAATACAGCCTCTGCTGAGATCCGCCAGTAGGGACGGGCTCTGAGGGCGGGCCCACCCGGCCACCCGGCCACCCGGAGAGGGCTGTGGGCCCGCGCTCCCTCCCTTCCCTCGGAGCTGATTGGGTGGCCCGCGCCTCTTCCCAGGTTGCCGGCCCACCCCGCCGGGCAGTCCTGGTCACAGCCAGCACGCACTGCCCGGGGAGGCCGAAACCCTGAACACTGAGCTATGATGGGAGCCACTCCACCACTCCCCAGCCCCTGCAAGTGCAACCTGTGATCAACGGTAGGATTCAGCACCTCTCGGCTTGGAATTCCCCCAACACACACACACACACACACACACACACAGACACAGACACACACACACACAGACACAGACACA
>NW_011490674.1:115656-115986 GCF_000754665.1 Bison bison bison | reverse complement strand
GGAGGGAGACTGTGCTCTACCTCCGGAGGAAGGAGAGGGCTTACAGGACGCTGTGGCCGGGCGCCCTGGCGAGCCCCCTCCCCCTCTACACAAACCTTTAAAAATGTATCCAACAATTTCTGATTTAAGGCGACTACTCCACCTCCGCTTGCATCTCCCAGGGCCTAAAAATTCCCCAGTTTACATCCAAAGTCTCCCAGAGCATTGCCTAAAGCTGAAAAAGATAAAAAAGATTTTTTTTAAACACAGGAGCTTTTAAAAAATACACAATATACAGGGCCTGCTCCTTGAAGAAAACCCCCTCAGGGGGGCCTCACTCAAGCAAAAAAA
>NW_011490674.1:114700-115556 GCF_000754665.1 Bison bison bison | reverse complement strand
AAAATAGATTACAGGTAGTAGTAAAAAAGAAAAAAAAAAAAAGAAACTTATAAAGCTAGTAAGAAAGTTAGCAGAAGAAAGTAGTAAAACCATCTAGCAATATATACACAGTAAGTAACCAGACCACCTGACCTGCCTCTTGAGAAATCTGTATGCAGATCAGGAAATAACAGTTAGAACCAGACATGGAACAGACTGGTTCTAAATAGAGAAAGGAGTGCATCAAGGCTGTATATTGTCACCTTGCTTATTTAACTTATATGCAGAGTACATCATGAGAAACTCTGGGCAGGATGAAGCACAAGCTGGAATCAAGATTGCCAGGAGAAATATCAATAACCTCCGATATGCAGATGACACCACCCTTATGGCAGAAAGTGAAGAGGAAATAAACAGCTTATTTGCCGGGGACCAGCCCCGGCTGATCCAGGGTATTCGAAGGAGAGACCAGCCGGGGCTGGTCCCCGGCAGGTGGCGCCCAAGACAGGGATTTTCGAAGGTAAGCTCCCCAAAGCAATCAGAGCCATCAGCCCTATTGCTCCCCGTTCTCGGAACAACTGGGTCACCAGCCCTCTTGTTCCCCCACGGAGCAGTTTGGGTGACCAGCCCTACTGCTCCTCCCTTGGAACAGTTTGGGCCATCAGCCTACTGTTCCTCCCCCGGAACAATCTGGGTCACCAGCCCTATTGTTCTTCCAGTGTTCGGGACGGCTAGGACCCCACTCAAGGGTGCCGCGGACCCCCCTGTAGGATAGACAGGGCGAGAGGAGTGGGAAGTGTTGAAAGTGTTAAAAGAGTTAGACTTAGAGAGAGAAAACGGTTTCTGAAGTTAAAAGGCCAAAGAAGAGCCTGATCTT
>NW_011490674.1:114156-114600 GCF_000754665.1 Bison bison bison | reverse complement strand
GGCCGGGCGCCCTGGCGAGCCCCCTCCCCCTCTACACAAACCTTTAAAAATGTATCCAACAATTTCTGATTTAAGGCGACTACTCCACCTCCGCTTGCATCTCCCAGGGCCTAAAAATTCCCCAGTTTACATCCAAAGTCTCCCAGAGCATTGCCTAAAGCTGAAAAAGATAAAAAAGATTTTTTTTAAACACAGGAGCTTTTAAAAAATACACAATATACAGGGCCTGCTCCTTGAAGAAAACCCCCTCAGGGGGGCCTCACTCAAGCAAAAAAATAAATAAATAAATAAAAAGAGAAAAAAAAATAAAAAGAAAAAAAAAAAGAAAAAAAAAAAAGAAGAAAAGAAAATAGAGAAAGATCTAAAGATAGAGAAAAAGCTAAAGAGTGAAAAGGAGAGAGGAACAGAGAGGGAAGGAATCAGGGAATGCAGCAAGATTGAGAA
>NW_011490674.1:111960-112114 GCF_000754665.1 Bison bison bison | reverse complement strand
GCTTGTATTTTTCTACAGGATGCAGATTGTTCAATTTACATCCGGGACAGACTGATTCACCATGTTGCAGACCCCCAGACATCCAGTTCCCCCATTGCTTCGATCACAAAAGAGAAGCCCGCCAGAAGGGGAGGCAAGATAAACATTGAGATCC
>NW_011490674.1:110803-111256 GCF_000754665.1 Bison bison bison | reverse complement strand
AATTCCTTTGCCATAAAACCCCCCCATAGGTGTAACTGGGATAACCAGACAAAAAATTGGTTTTATAACAAAACGGCCCCCTAGAGTGGGTCCATCTTCCCACTCAAACTAAAAATGTAGTGGCTTCTTATCCGGGATTGATAGCTACTTTGATATTAAAGGAAAAAAGCGGAACATTGAATTATTTGGTAAAGAGCCATCAGAAATTGTAATTCCACATAATAAGGAACAACTTGTTGCTCTTCTAATGTTTGATAAAAATTGGCAGATTGCTATAGGAAACTATTTTGGTCAAAATTTTGCATCATTTACCCTCACATGTTTTGCTGAATTTTATATCCAGACATCCAGTTATTTTTCCTGTCAGATGTAAACAATCTCCTAGTCCAAATGCTCAGATAGCCTTTACTGACGGGTCAGCAAATGGTAAAGCCTCATAGTTACTAAAAATCA